>NW_028281908.1:0-94113 GCF_059751285.1 Brachycentrus maculatus
TAAGGATACCCAAAGATTTCAAAAAATTCTAGATTAAACCCAGAAGGTATGTATGTCATCGAGTTTTTTTTAAATAGAGATTTCAACATACATGAAGAATCCCGAAGAATACAGCAAGTTAGAATAGTTCATTTTTCGATTCAATAAATAAATATAAGCTTAAAAATATCTTATTAATATTCTAATCCTGTGTAAGAAAAAAATGTGGATCTTACGCTGTGTATAAATTCATTAAATGATCATCCAGTTAAAGACTGATGGTAAGCCTGTCACCTTGACTACCACATTTTCTCCTCGCTAAACTTCTTGGTTCATTATTAAAAAAAATATTAAAATTATATTTCTCAAAATGTGTTAGAAAAATAAAACACTTTATAAAATTAGATTTCAGTTTTGTTTTGAAATTTCTTGAAGTGTATTCTATATAATAATATAATCACTATATTGCTTTTTTTCATTTTTGTTTTGTTTGATTAGTGAACAGGTTTTAACTTTAACGAAGAAACCCAGCCACTAGTCAAATGAAAAAAAAAAGTGATAAAAACCTTTCACGTAAATTTTGTTAATTATTATAACTTCACGTAATGTTTTTTCTTTAATCTAATACAATTGATATCTTAATTGAAGTGCCATATCGAATTTCGTAATTTTTCTTACTTTTCAGTGATGACTTTTATGCATATAATATAAAATAGTTAAAAAAAAAGAAAAAATAAAGGGTTGACGAGGAGTGGGCAAAAAATAGAACCTTATAAAACAAAACAACTTTGTTTTAACCACATTTTAGCTCATAAGTTGTCATTCAGAGTTGACGTATTCAGTACGCAATGCACAATAAAACAACATTTAGGAATTTTTTAAATCATATTTTCATATGGTGTACGGAGTGCGTGGAAGCTTTTGGTAAGGGAACGGTAATTAACTATGAGTATTTCAATGTTTTAGAATAAAGTACATAAACCCTGATGATGACAAGGTTCTTATCGAAACCGGTTGTATAAAGTGTACCGATAAAAAGTGGTTAAAACAAAGTTGTTTTATTTTATAAAGTTTATAAAATGTGTAACAAAGTATATGCGAAAAACATTCAAGAAAAAAAATATATTCTGGCTCCGGAACGATAGAACGGGGATCAGGACCGTTGAGGGAGTGTATAGAGATATACTGCCAAAAATAAGGAGATAACATGACACGCACAGAAGAAGAAAATCACTGTTTATAAAAGTATAATTTTAAGAAATCTACACCTTTTAGCATCTTTTATAATTTATTAAGTGCTACGTTTAGGCGATCATCATAAACGAATCATTAATTGATGTTAAGTAATATAAATATCTAAATACGCCGTTAGTGATTTAATTTTGAGAGATTTAATTTATTTATAACATTAAAATGGTTTATTTGAATCCCGTAATCATGGCTCGGAGTAATGCTAGATTTCCACCCCTTGCAGGGAGAAAAGTCGGTCAGATGGCCGCATACATTACCTGATCCCGACGTTTTAACTACCCTAAGATATCTAACATTACAGGTTGGGGATATGGACTGAAAATTTAGGGGCAGAGTTGTGGAAATGAATAATCATTTATAATTTATATTAACCCTCCGTTAGCAGCTAGTCTATCAGATCCGAGAGGCGTTTGCTCATGGAATATTGTTGGATAACTACCCTCTTTCATGGTTTCTTAATACTTCCGTGATACGATAAAGCTTTAATATGGGACTGTCTATGTATATATAATAATTTGGACATTATTTAAAACAAAAATATTTCACCAACCCGGAACTAAAAAGAGGATTAGAAATCTTTCCAAAGCAACGTTCAACAAGATAAATATTTGAACAATTAGATCGATATTTTTTAACCTTTAATAATCCTTCACTTTCATTTCGTTGAACGATATTTTCTTGCAATCTTTAATTTATTATTTTGATAAATATTGATAGGTCATAAGCCTTGTAAACACGTCGACCTCCATATTCTTCTTTTTCTTTATTAAATTGTCAATATAAATATAAATATACTTGTTGAACATCACTTTTGAGTTTATTAAAACTCGACAAATTTGAGGTGAAAATACAAAAACTGTATTTTGTATATTTACCTGTTGGATATATATCATTATATTTCGAAACTTATCGTGTTTACATAAACAAACTCGAAAGTGGTTTTTAACAAATTTTTTATTTATATGTTTAATTTTTTAAACTCGTTTTATTGTGTACATACCAAAAGTGTTTTAAAAATATTAACAAAAAAAATAAATTACGTAATATACAAAAAAAATACTTAATATACAATAAATTACTAATATACTAAAGAAATACTAAAAATACTAATAATAAATATATAAAAGTCAAGCAAGGACATTCAAAGCTTCTCGCGAAGAAGAAACACGACAGGATGTGTATTTTCTAGGCGCTTTAAGTGGCTTTCGTCCTCCTACCTGTTCTCGGCAACTTCCGCCCTCTTGGGTCTCGGCAATAAAATCCTTGATGAAATTGCCCCGCCTTATGTATAAAATACATAGTATTATAAATGTACTTTTATTCAGCAACTGTGAAAACCTTTTTAATACATGCCATCGCATTGTTTTCAAATGAATTATGGTGTTTGTGTAGCAATTGGTGGAACGGTGGATATTTTTGTTGCCTCCTTAAAAAAACTCCAGTAGAGACTTGTATGTTAGTATAATTATAATTTATATTTGAACCACAAACTTTGTGAATTTTCATTTTATAATTAAAATAAATCAGTCTTGTTGAAGAAACAGTTGGCTTCGAAACCGGTAAATATTATAATTAAGTTATAATAAATTAATAATAGTGATTTAAAAACAAAGTTACATTTTAGTTATCAATATAATTTATAGACTGCTTATATGGATATATATGTATATTTATATAAATATATATATATATATATATATATATATATATATATATATATATATATATATATATATATATATATATATATATATATATATATATATATATATATATATATATATATATATATATATATATATATATATATATATATATATATATATATATATATATATATATATATATATATATATATATATATATATATATATATATATATATATATATATATATATATATATATATATATATATATATATATATATATATATATATATATATATTATATATATATATATATATATATATATATATATATATATATATATATATATATATATATATATATATATATATATATATATATATATATATATATATATATGTATATAAATAAATATATTTATATATGTATATATATATATATATATATACATATATATATATATGTATATATATATATATATATATATATATATATATATATATATATATATATATATATATATATATATATATATATATATATATATATATATATATATATATATATATATATATATATATATATATATATATATATATATATATATATATATATATTATATATATATATATAATATATATATATATATATATATATATATATACATATATATATATATATATATATATATATAATATTTACACTCCCTTGGAATTCAAACCCAAGCTTCCATCTTCAGGTCTAAAGTTTACATTCAGACCTGAAGATGGAAGCTTAACTTCTGAAACCAGTTGTCTTAAATAAACTCTAGTGGTAAAAAAACAAGTGTTTTCTTAAAAAAAATTAGCATGTCTTACTACAAAGTAAATGCCGAAACAATAAATAAAATAATGACCGATTTATATGACGCCATTTTCGTGTAAAATAACTTCAAGAGCGCTTTATAATTACTGCATTTTTTCACAGTTTTACGCTTTTTGCGTTCAAACAAATAGAAATTTATGTATAAAGAGTAACGTAATACAATCAATGTCTACGGGTAAAAGTGACAGTAAAAATTTAGATTTTATCCGATCACTGTGGATTAAAAATTCTGAAAAGTAATTGATAAATACATCGAAGTAACTTAATTAAATGTTCAGGATTAAATAAAATGTCTGCACAGTATTCAAAGTTTACAGCAAAAACGTTACAAGTTTTTTAATGCTTTGTAATTTGAGTAATGTTTGTAACTCTACCGAAACTGCTTCAAGTGTGCTTGATGCACTACATACGAGAGATCCTAGAGCGAATACAGTTGAAGTGTGTTTGGGACAGGGTAGCGAATTAACAAACCGACACGAAATGGGAGGGTCCTGCTTCAAATCTTGACCTTAATGTAGACCGACATTAGACTACGTGGTAACACTAAACAGATAATGTACGTGTTGGTTTAGAAACCTTATTTATATCGAAGGAAATATATGTAAATAGTTTATTTTACGTAGTATATAGATACATAGGTTAGTCTAGAAACAATTTTATAAGCAAAAATAAAAAATAAAAAAAACAAATGAAATAAGATTTTTAATATTGCGAAATTGTAAAGAAAACTAAAAGTTATAAATATTTTCAATATCATTGAAAGCTCCAAGATTTATTCGATAATTGTTTTTATTTTTTAACGAATTGCAGGATATGGGCCATCTGCATTTCTGAAAGCACTGAAATTGTTAAAAATATGATTTAAAAAACGAAAAGTAATAAAAATAATATCATTTTCATTATCAATAAACAAACAAATCTTACATCGTTTAGATTATAATAAAATTTATTTCTTAATAGTTTATATAATTATGTAATTAAACCTATAAAAATGTAATTTTTCGTATTATTGGTGTTGTTTTCAAACCTTGTTAAATATAAATGCGAAATGGTTTCTTGTTTTAAATATAAAAATAAATATTGTCACGTCTCATATTTACCCTAAAGCTGGAAGGCAAGGTTATATTACGTCTATTCTACCACAGAGGCGACTGAAAAGGGTATACGAAACGTAACGTTATTGAAATAATGTTTACACCAAACCGGTTTCCTTTATTTTGTGTAATGGAGCGAAAGAAATGTAAGCTAGCAGTTATTGAATCTGTTCTCACGAAATAATGTATTATTTATACACTTGGAGTATAAAAACTGAATAAGATATTTGATGTGTTGCCATCGAGGAAATGGAGTGCTAAGTGACCATGGGGTGGGTTGTTTATGGGTTCTGTTGAGAAGACGTACCAGCTCGCCCTTAGATTAATATTAACGTTTAGTTCTGGAAAACTCTTTGCTACGGGAGTATATGATTTCCCGAGGGACCCGGGACCTGCCTAGATACGGAAATATTTATTTATTTTTACAAATTTATAAATATTTGAACAAAGAAATTGTATGTGATTAGGTACTATTTACATCTGAATGAAATATTTTGTGAATGAGCACTAATTCTAGGCGTAAAGTGTACATTTGTTCTGATTTGTAGGTACGCCGTGAGCTAGGTTTAAGTATACCTCCATTTCCTGTTCAAATATTTGTCCAGCCAAATAATAATTCTAGATGATTGAATTGCCTTCAATGGAATATTATGAAACGTATTAATTTAACGGAGGTGGAAGCCTCTTGCTTTTTTGTTCGCTTAATTTATACAAATATTTTTTTTTGTGTTCGGTTACATTTTAAGCGGTAGGGGTAAATAAAATTAACTAACCATTGTATTTATTCAATTTTAAAAATATTTTTCAAACACATAACTGAATAATATGAAAGAGTGGTGTAAAGTACCATTAAATTTCATTCATCAATTTTTTTTAATAAAATAAGTTAAAGAATTTTCGTTCCTATACTAAGGTTTCAATCAATTATAATCAACAGTACATATATATTGAGTTTGACATGTTGTTTCAGAGTGTATTAGGTATACAATAAAAAAAAAAAAATTATTAGGTACTTAAGGGGATGCAACGCAACACAAAATTCAATCAACGGCCGACCGCCGGAGAGGTTTCACGTCTTTCCATATCCTATTTTCTTAAAGAATGTTTTGTTTTTTTGTTTTTGTTTTTAAGAATATTTCAAAAAAATATTTAAGTAATTAATTTTTTTTTCAAAACCTTTTTTTGCAATTCAAAAACTGTTTTTTAAGAAAAAATCAAAACGTAAATATTACCTGGATTTAGAGAAAATTAAGTTGCGAATACTTGGACCTTAATTTGTCGAGTTTACATATAATCTTTTGTACGAAATAATACATGTGTTGGCAAATAATTTTGCCTCTTCCACATTCATATATCTCCTCATACATATCCGATTCCAACTCCTGATCAGAAACTTTGGCATAATCAAGCATTTAAAGTACTTGATCTCAAGATAATTTGCATTAAAATATAATTCAGCTAAAAATTTTAATAATACGTATCCTGGTTGTTTTGTTTACATAGCTTAAATTCTAAAGTCTTAAACTGAAAGTTTTACTTGCTGATAACTTTTCGCAGACGTGTATCATGGTTTCTACGGAAGGGAGATTTTTTCTCGGAAGAAGCACGTTAAGTTAAATAGATTAATTAACGACGACAGTAAACAAACGGTGGGCGTTTAAGTGTTGAGTGTTTTATATTTCTCAGAGCGACGGTAAATGTGATAAACTAATTGCCAGACATCCCTTCTCCTTCTCTCCCTTCAGTCTCTCTGCTCTCCTACGTTCTCCATCCTTGTACCATCGTGAGAACAACAAAAGGCAGATGCAGCGAGCCCGGGAGCAAATCTCTTGGTTTTTGCCAAAAAGCTTTTAGTAGCTGTAATCGATTTGGGCTGCCGCATTAGTTTTATTATGGCCAAACATCCGCCGGGAAAAAGCTCCCGATTACCGAAATAGGGGACCCCCACATGTTCCCCTCTTCCTCGAAACAGAGCGTTCTGTCTCCCTTTCTCATTCTAAATAAGAAAAACAAACATGAATAGAGTAATAAAATGGAGAAAGAAAATATTTGTTTTGGAATTTCGCTCAAATTTCAGCATTGCTCATTCATGTACGCGGGAGTAATTTTTTGTCGTTGTTTTTATTTAACATCGACTTCTTTTTAATGTAATATACCGTATCTGTACTTACAAACATTGGTTAGTACTATAATATTAAACTACGCATCTCAAATACGACACAGATCACACTAGTATGCAGATGAAAATAAAGTATGTTCATTTTCATTTTATATATACACACACACTAATTGTGTTTACACATGTATATATATATATATATATATATATATATATATATATATATATATATATATATATATATATATATATATATATATATATATATATATATATATATATATATAAATTTATTTATATATATGTATATATATATATATATATATATATATATATATATATATATATATATATATATATATATATACATATATATATATATACATTTTAATTTGTATCGGAATATGGAAACATCTGTCATCTCAGTAAATAAAACTCATTGAAGTGGAATATTCAAGTGTTAAATTTTAATAAAATAATCATGTCATTCCACAAAGTTAATGCAGAATCACTAATAATAATATAATAAACATATCTTCATAAATTTTGTTTAGATTAACAAAAATAATATCTTGTCAAGATTTGCAGTCATATCAAGCACAAATTCTATGATCAATGAACGCGTTAACTACCAGTAATTATAAACCAAAAAAAATATTTTTCAATATCTAAAAATCAGACTTGTTGACTAGTGTTTTGGGTTATTTTAGCCTTCTAAATTCGGTTGTCATGTGTATAAAATAAAAAGGTAAGATAATATGTAACTCATTAAAGTGGTATTTTCTATGTTTATTATTATGACTATCATATTCAACAGATCGTATCTTGGCGCAACGTAAGGATCGCTTTCATAGCGAGAAGAATGGTAGTTTATTTATTCTTTCCCAAAAAAGCACGGACATTTCTACAAAAAGCTTGGCTTACTCCGAAATCGTATCATAAATTATTCATCAGTTTGAAGATCCACACGAGTCCAACTGAACTGAACTTGCAATGGCAAAATATACTGGCCTTTGGTTCGTATTATTTATTTGGCCAATGCAACTTTCTACCAATAAAAATACTGGGAGACCAGTAGAAAATGCAACGACTATGTTTCTTTTTTGTGACATAATGGGTTTTTTATGCATGAGATTTATCTAGTTTATCATTTGCCGGATATAAGGAAAGTTTTGGTTAAAATCACTGGTGGATTGACCGTGATGTTGGTTCAACGTAAAATTAATATTATGATTCCTAGCTTCATTCATATGACAAGGAGAAAAATTGACTTTCTAATATTTGCTTGAAGACACAAAACATGAATAATCAAACATTATTACAAACTTTATAATATTCCTGAAAAACACAATTTATGTTATAAATCATCGATACTGACTTTTAAACATTCCTTAAAAACACAATAACATGCGTTATAACTCATTATAACAAACTATTAAACATTTCTTAAAATCTCAATTTAGGTTATAAATCATCAAACAGACTTCCTAACATTCCTCAAAAACACAATTTAGGTAAAAATTAATTTCAATCATCAAAATTGACTGTTTAATTTTCATTAAAAATACAAAATAGATAGTAAATCAATAATATTTAATAAAAACATAATACGAACTGTACAGCACTCCTTGAAAACGCAATTGTATTGATAAAAAATATTATAACTATTATATTTAGATATTGTATGATTTCAAAGTTGATTGAAAAAACATGAATTTAAAAACTTGAAAAGCAAAAGATAAAGATAGTATTTACAAAAATGGCCTAGCCAGAATTTAAAAATAGATTTTAGTTTACTTTATTTTCTTATGTCTATAATATAATAATAATAATAATAAAACCCTTACCGCACCCCAATGGTGCATAGGGCACTGCTTCATATAAACGCAGTGTTATCTCGATCGTTTACACATGAAGGAAAGGTGAAGGCCCTCCACTTCAGGTACCAGTCCAGTGTAATATTGAATAAATATTAGAGTGAAAAAATCACTTATATTTATTAAACCCCCCTGGGAATTGAACCCGGGACCTCCAGAACGGTAGCCGAGCATGTTGACCATTACACTACGGAGGCGGACATATGTCTATAATAGATATTACTAAAATTCATTTTCTTGCATTGACTTTTAAACTTTTTTTAAAATATTGATTTAAAGAATCACATTATTTTTGTAAAAATTTCCAGTACACTGTGATGCTAAGATAAAGTTTTTCATGTCCTGTTACACCTACATATGGTACACCATACATCTATTTGTATCTTATCCTAGATCAGTCGACTCTTGTCCAAGAGAAACGGTAAAATATTCCATACACAAACTTGTAGATGTCCAATGGATAAATAACACTACCGATACTCCTTTTGGCTCCGCTCGCTGTATGTTTCTCACATATTCGACGATCCGTGTAACACTCCAACTGTACTCGTATGAATAAAGAATTGGCTAACTTTACATACATAAATATGTATTATACGTCCACCGAGACAGTTGTTATTGGTGTTACGCATACAAACGTAATAACATTGAATGCACTGGAACGAATAATCAAATTGGTTTGTTTTATTTTTCATAGGAACTCCAATGAAATCGATTTTACTAATTTACATAACAGATTGATGCAAACACTGTAATGAATTGATGAACTAAAACAAATTTTGGACACAATCAAAATATAGCGAATTAAAAATAGTCTAAAAAAGATGTGATAAAATTGAGATAACTTAAAGGACTGTTCGAGTAAATATATAATATTATTCGAGAACGAATCTTGTTTTCATAGTATAAAGATTCCTTCTTGAGGTAAATTTTACAAAAATAACGATAAATAAGTTATCCAAATTTATTTTTTATTATTATTACTTTAAAAACAACTGTATAATTTTAACCATAGATGTCATCAAGGAAATAACACTCAGTTGATCCTTTGAATTGAAGCATAAATATCATATTTTTCATAAATATATAAAATGTGGCTAGAACTTATGGGGTGGAATAGTTAAAATCACACATTGTTTCACTAAAACCATCCAATAACAGATCGTTTACCCTGTAAATGTTCAGAATTCCGTTGGTAGATTTCTTCATATTTGTTGATATATCAATAAAAATCTTGACATAAATAATTCCAACATGGAGCAAATCCTTACTAACAATAGATATATTGATCAAACTCGTGACACAGTATACGTGAGTTCATAACAGCCATCTTTGTTGGAATAGGGAAGGCTTTTATTTAGTAGTAAATCCATCTATTTGAATGCAAGGTCTGAATCCTGGATTAAATTTAAAAACTTAAGACCCGCCTAAACACATGATTTTCTAATTTTTAATGTAGCTTATAAGTTGACCAGTTATTTTATTTAAAACATTTTGAGTGTGTATTTGGACAAGCTGAAAATGTTGCGAACTTTCAATGTTAGTTTGATTTTGTCACTCCCTACTATCGACAAGCTTCTGAGTTCAACTTCATCGCAATCGAATATCAAGCATTCATTGCAATTTTGTTTGTTACAAGTAAAGTTTGGTACAAAGGGTACTAAAATTAGAGGGTCCTTTAAAATTCTCTCCTAGGGAGTAAACACGAGAAGCGCAATTTACTCGAATTCTGCGAAATATAAAGCCTCCAAGTTAATAAAGGCTTACTCTTTAAGCAAATAGTCCTCTTTGTTGAATATCGGTTTGCTCAGTAGGTACTTAAGAGCTTCGCTCCGGAGATGAAAGCTTAATTAAATACTAGGGTCAGACTAACCTCTGGATCCGGCGGGATATCAAAACAGGTGGTTTGGGCACAACCACCATCGTGGCTTATGCAGCACAAAATTTATGATTTATTTAGTTAAAACTCCGTCATAATTTACAACGAGTTACCGCTATTGCGATTAGAAACGCATTTACAAAATATTGGTCAAAATACGCCTTTTCAAGACTCTTTTATTTTTCATTGAAAGCTTGTCAAAAGTGTTCATGTTACGAAAAGTATCTTGGAATAAACAATATTTTGAGGGTGTCCAAGTATGTGTACATAAATCTTGGTTTGTTTATATTGATATCTCAACATTTATCCATTAATTGATATCTTATTAAACATGTGAGTTCTCGGCACAATCTGATATTTTATTGATTTAACATTAACTTTGAGGAAAAACATAATGATTTAAATGAAAAATTTAAATCTTTTTGAATATATTAATATAAACACAACTAGAATTAAAAAAAAACTACAGATTTTAATATAATAAACTCGAAAATAGATGTAACCTAATTTTTTTTTATATTTAAATCTATGGTAGTGTTAGAATTTTTTTTTGCCAATAAAATAAAAACTTTATTATTTAATACTTCTTTCGACATTGGGCAGTGTGAATGATTTTGACCCGTGCCACAAAAATGTTCAAAATTAGAGTAATTCTCTTCCTAGAGATAAATCAAAATGTTTTATAATTCTGAAGTGGCAAAATAATTGCATTTGAATGACAACAAAGTTAGTGCATGTCGCCCGCGCGTTTGCACTCTAACGTAACTTATATGAAAATGTTCCGATACAAGTCAGCACGGGTTACTGTATTTCAAATGAACCAAAACGCAACTTTCTGTACTAGTGTTTTATAGCAATACGAATAAAATTAGGCCCTATGTGCATTTAAAAATAATAATTTTTCCAACATAAGGGACTGTCTATTTAATATTTTTACGTTTTCTAATTTTTGTGATTTTTCACGGTTGAAAAATATACTTAAAAAAAATTAGCTCAATATAATAATTCCTATAAAAGAGGAAGAAGAATATGGAAGTCTGGGCATTTACGGGGCTGACGACCGTCATAGGCTGGTTTAAGTGATCTACCCATTATTTCCACCCATTATTTGTAATTCTACCCATTATTGATAACCACACTATTCAAATTCTTGGAAGTTCTATATATATGAACCAATTTAGAAACCTTGTTCTTGAATCACTAGAACTTCACTAGAGACATCTATTGGTGAGATGTTAAGAAGCTTTTTACTAAGCAGAAACTCTTATATTAGTATGTGAGGTCCGAATCCTGGATTATAATCACACACATGAGAAACGCCAGAAAATACCATTTTCATTTTTATTATTTAAGCTTATAATTTGACCAGATAATTTATTTACAACATTTTGAGTGTGTCCAAATATTTGTTTACAAAATCTGGATTATCTCCAATAACAGGAGTCATTTTAATATTATTTTTTGACATCTCATCAAAGATGAAGAATAATATTCAGCCCCGTAAATACCCAGACTTCCATATTCTTCTTCATCTTTGATGAGATGTCAAAAAATAATATTAAAATGACTCTTGTTATTGGAGATAATCTAGATTTTGTGAACAAGTATTTGGACACACTCAAAATGTTGTAAATTCCTATAAACATTTTGAGATACAATATTTTCATATTTATCATTTTTTCAATTACAAAAGTAAACCATGGCAGTTTTGAAAGCTCCACAATATAAATAAGGTTCCAGTGCTCGATGGGGTAGAATGCTATCAGGCTTAAGAGTTTCCTGGATAGCTATTTTTGTAGGTTGAAACCCGTAGAAATTGAAGCCTATATATATTGTATGAATACAGGTATATATAGGTATACACACAGTAACATGCATTTACTTGTGTTATGGACCATTTACTGGGGTGTACAGATATACTTTTCTCCTTTTTTAGTATTTTCTTCTACCTGTTTTAGCGAACGCAAGGAGGTCGATTGAGGCTTTGAATGTGGCCATCAATTTAGGAAACTGTGTGTAAAAATATTTAATTTTTTCATTTTACCATCTTCTTTGATTATTTGTTACTTTCTCATGAGTCCTTGAATATTTTATTTATTGTTTTGGCATTAACTTTGTGTTAAGGCATGTTGAAATTATTGGGTATAATAATAATAATAAAACCCTTAACGCACCCCAACGGTGCACAGGGCACTGCTTCATATAAACGCAGTGTTATCTCGATCGTTTTACACATGAAGGAAAGGTGATCAGCCCTCCACTTCAGGTACCAGTCCAGTGTAATATTGAATAAATATTAGAGTGAAAAAATCACTTATATTTATTAAACCCCCCTGGGAATCGAACCCGGGACCTCCAGAACGGTAGCCGAGCATGCTGACCATTACACTACGGAGGCGGACTATTGGGTATAATAGCGCGATAATAAATAAAACTTTTAAAAATAAAAAAATAAAATATTGAACTGAAAATACATTTAGAGGATTTGGATATTTGTCAATCTTGACGAATAGTTTTATACAAGGGTTATTAACTAAAAGTATTTTGAAAAATTTACCCTCCTATATCCAACCTATAATACGGCATATAATACATATAAAAATTTACATAAAATCCTCGATAACTCAGAATCAAAAATAGAAATATTAAAAAAAAGTGATATTTATGAAATCTCGTATGGAGATTGTGAAAGAAAATACATAGACCAAACCACGAGAAATTTAAAAAATAGAATTAACGAACATCATTGGAAACTTTCAAAAATTTTTATTTGATTTAAATTTAGCAGTTTAATACGATTAATCAAAACTTTTTATTATTTTAATTTAACTTCCTTTATCTTTAAAATACATGAACTATGTAATAACGCATACAATACCCTGATGAAAATACAAATATTTATCGAAATAACCATTTCTCTTTTCCAGTCACACTGACCCTAAAATTTAATTATCGGTTTAAAGCTATTTCAAACCCACACGAAACCGGAATTAATCGTTCATAAAGTTTATATTGTACATGTTAAATAAACACTGATTCAATTATCTTCGTCGAAACATTATAGGTTTAAACCAATAACGGATAGGTTTACTTCAGCAACTCAAATATTTGACATTAGACCTCCTTCATTCTGTGGTAAGTTTCATCCAAGTACAATAAACTGAAGCGTATTCGGATTATACTTGTAAATGTAGGAATATCAAAACAAAACACATTGGTCAAAATAGCCTGGACAAAATTCTATCAGTTAATATATACAAACAGACCCTTTTAATCACTTTGCAGACAATTCTATACAATGCCACAATAACTCGACACTGGCTATAACACCCAAGAAGGGTGAAAAGCCATCAAAAAGAAGAAGAAGAAGAATAATACAATGCTACTTATGTCACGGTTAAAAGTATATTGTGTTTTCCGCATCTTTAATGTTGTCATTAACGTAGTTGACTAATATGCTGAAGGTCCAAGGTTCATTCCTAGGAGTATCAAAATAAAGAAAAGTGATGTTCACGCTCAAATTTATTAGATAGATATCACCCTGGACTGACAAAGCTTATCACTTTGCCTTCATGCAATTAATTACCATCATAACGCTATATAACCAATACAATACATTATCCACTATTGGGTACGGATGTGGTTTAGATAAAGAAGAAGAATAAAAAAATATTATTTTCACATCGAGGGAATGCAGTTATATAAAAGATATCTTTAAATACCAAGTAAGCCAAATTTATTCAAGACCCATTCAAGTATGAATTGTTTAACATAATAGTTACAAAAAAAAAACGATATGAAAATCGTTAAAAAAAACATTTATTTTTTTGAAAGTGCCATTAAGACGCGGTGATTTTGATAGGGCCATTTTGATATATTGCCCCGAGTTATTTGAACGCAAGAGGATGGAGGATAAATCATAACACGGGAGTAGAAAGAACAGCATGGACTCTACACTTCTCCAAAGAGGATATCCGAATTATTGGATATCGGTTTCCGCTGTCGTTCACATTATTTACCGAAATTCGAAAAAAACATATTTTGTATCAATAACACCGAAAACAAGGAAAATATCCCCTTCCTTTTGCTACTGCTAGTGTCCTTTGGAATGAACGGAAATGTAACATTTTCTTTTGTATCGGAAACATTTTCAAAACGTGAATCTATTCACATGTGAAAGGCTACATTAACAACCAAACATATGTGAATTATCACATTTAACTGTTATAATATATTTCATAAAACTATTTTTGTAAATGTCACAAGAAAACAATTCATTTTTAAATAAAAAAAGTTCTAAATACAGGATGAATAAGATTTTGACATGGAAACGGTCATATTGTGTTATGATATTTCGTCAAAATGTCGTAGTCGTAAAGGAGAAAGTGACTAACTAACAAAACGTAAAATGTTCAGGAGGGCCATTTAAGTCACTTTTGCTTGGCAAAAATATAAACATCAATGCAGTAAGTCATTTTTAACAAGTCAATAAATTATACTTCCAAGTTTAAAATAGCTTTGGGATGTTTTTAGGGGAATATGAAACTAGTAAGATATCAAATAGTCAATGATCACGTTTTTGTAAAAAAACGCACTTGGTCACTTTCTCCAGTATGACTACAATATAATAATTATTGTTAAATAAAGCATTGTTAAACCTCATATACATAGATTTTGCCAGAAGTTAAAAGTATTTATGAATTTGGCATTCATTTTATGGATAAATACAATGATTTAAGTATAAAAATCGAGCACAGGATAAACGAGCATTCTACTTTCTTATAAAGTAGCAAGTAAAATTTATGAATATTTAAGCATAAAAAAAAAACAATGAAAACTTCATTGAAGAGGGTTGTCTGCAGGTGCGAGAGATAGCATATGGGAAGAAAGTAAATCTTTCAATTTACTTTGGAATTTGAGGGAATCAATCCAAAGTTACCAGGTTCACAGTCAATCATCTACTCAACGACACCGCGATGTCTGCACAATGTTCTGATTTTATAGTCGATGACAGGTTAGATCTTTTTTCCTGGTAAAATGCCTATAGTTCGAAACCAAATTGTAAAAAAAATCCCATTCTTAACTTTGATAACAGTATTTGATGTTAAAAATTATATTTTTACGTTACTCTTCCATACACAAATAAAGAATAAATAAGACAATATGTGAAAAATTATTCATGTTATGAAAATCAAACAAAATTACCACGTTAAAACGTAAAACGTTACTTAAGAATGTAACATGGATAAATATTCAACTACTGCTTTTTCTTTAGATAAAATTCAATTTTCCATGAATTACATTTACGTTCTCAAAGATCTTATGAAACATTAAAAAATTATGTATTATAAGTTTTCTATCAAGCTTATAAATATTATTCTCCAGAGTTTGTATTTATTTTTCAAGTCAATACATGTTTTTTTAAACATGATGTAATGGAAACCTGTAATAAAAAAACCCATATTAAAAATACTGTAAGGGCTATGCAATGATACCAAAAATATTCCGTTTTTCTTCCGTGCTTATTTTTTTCATGAAATACAGTGAAAAAGGAATACGGGAAATTGGTTTATTTACCATTCGTAACTACTATACTATTTTTAAATTCTTCTGATACTTTGAGTTATTGTTTTTCTAAAACCCTAAATTCAAAATTCTTATGTAAAAAATTTTTGCCCATTACATGAAAATCTTAAAAAATAGATTAAAGAAAAGAAAAAAAATATTATACCATTCATCAAAACAACAATTAACCTTAAGTTTAAGTCCGTCTCCAAGCACAAGAGCTCAGTCTCTTTTTTGGAGAGGCACAGTGAAACTAAAATTATAAGTTTTCCTTATGTTGTTTCCTTAAATTGTATACAAATTGTTCCAAATTGTATTAAAAAGGCCACTATATTAAATAAATAAAAAACAAAAACATACCATATTTCATTAAAAACTGCTAAAAACTATCTTACTACAACTGTTTTCTTAAGAGGCATTATAATAGTACTAAATCTGAAAATTAATGAATATTTTTGTCCATTTCTATATTTCTTACATCAACGAAAAATTGTTTTTATAAGTGTGTATTTTATTGGATCAAAATAAAGCTAACACAAACATTTTTAAACGGTAATTCTAACCAGTGCTTTTTCTTTCATGAATTTTTCCCGCATAACGTTTGTTTGAATTTTCATCCTTTTATATTTTCACACAATGTAAATATCCCCGTACAATTGTAGTATTTTCACAATCACAATCACAGTAGATTTTATGAAATAGTGGTATTTACTTAGAAATTTTTTCGACTAAAAATGAATTTTTTAATTTGCAAATTTTGTAATATCCGTCTCGATTTATACTGGAAACGTGAGACTGATCATCTTGTCTTTATGTGATAAACTATTAAGATAACATTAGGTTGGAATAATATAGTGCTCTACGCTCCATTAGGTGCCTATTAGGGTTAGAAGAATTATAATGGATTCAATTTATTATCAAAATAACAATACAATAATTTATTTATTTTGTATTAGATGAAATCATCAATTGTCGCGGAACAATAAAGAAATGATTTAAATATATATATTTTTTGCGATAGGTACTAAAATTTTCTCTAGTTTTATTGAGATTCATCTTGAAAAAAAAAAACTAGTATTTTTAAATGAGGGTATTTTTATTTTATCTTTTTTCGATGTTACAATGATTATCATTATTTTCCAGTATTCTATATAAACTTTTTTTCTATGAAAGAAAACGTTTAACACTTTTAGGCGGTTATTCTTTTCATTGATTTTACTGTCCCGATAGACTTAAACAAATCTTGGTGGATTTTAGCATATATATATATGTTCATAATAATAGACGCACCAATACATGAAGATATTAGGATTTCTTATTTATTTGCTCATTAAAAAGTTTTAATGGTTTTCGAGAAAGTTAAATAATCTCGCGTATTTCTAAGTCTCCTTATTTATAAGGAAATATTATTTTAGAACATCATTTAACAATATAAAAGCCCCACCTGAAGCCAGTTTGCTTCGGTTCCTCCCTTATTGTTCGACAGACCAGCGGACAAAACTCCCATCCGCACAATGAAATCTCTCCAAACAATCTTCATTTATTGTAAAGAAGAAAGAAGTTAAAGGAAGGTACCCAGCGTAAGAGAGTTTAGAACTCATCAATTTTCTTGTGAGAAAGGTTTTGGCACAAAGATAAGCGTTAATCCGCTTGTACTATAAATGGCTGACTCTAAAATGAAAGTGAGTAAAAGATTCGTACACAATTTTCTTCTTTGAGGTGCAAAAAAATCTTTAGACGATATCAGCATAATTCGTATTTAGAGATTCAATTGATTAAAAATAACAATAATAACTAATTCACTAGAGACAATAGATGTCTCTAGTGAAGTTCTAGTGATTCAAGAACAAGGCTTCTAAATTGGTTCATATATATAGAACTTCCAAGAATTTGAGTAGTGTGGTTGTCAATAATGGGTAGAATTTGTGAATGTTACACGTGTGTAAAGTGATTAAACCAGCTTATGACGGTCGTCAGCCCCGTAAATGCCCAGACTTCCATATTTTTCTTCATCTTTGATGAGATGTTAAAAAAAAATTAAATAAAATATTTAAAAAAAAAAATTAAAAAACATTATTTATTTACGTTGCTTTATTTTGTCATATTGTTTTGTGCAATATTGTTAAAAAAAAACATTTTACGAAACAACTCACAACCCACAAGCAACATTTTTAGACAACTTTCCCAAAATTTTTAAACAAGATAACAATGAAAAGTTTGCTCTGTTAATAAAAATGTAAATGTTTGTATATTAAAAATCTTAAATCTTTCTGAATAATTCACTTATTGTTTTGAAATTTCGGCATTACATTGCATTTGAATAAACACGTGATTTTATTTTTACCATATTGACAAAAATACTACATACAAATGATACTTAAAAATAACAACTTATAAATAGTATCACTTATCTGTATTCCGTTTACAACAAACCGATAATTAATAGTCGAGAGATACAAAATTTTAAATCTGCAATTTATTTCTGAAATACTTATTTCATTCAAAAAACTTTGTAACTATCTCCTTACTGAATAAATTATGGAGAATAGATCAATTAAAGTTTTTTATATCACCTAAAGTTAATATTTTTAATTTTGAAATAAATTTATCAATAAAAAATTAAGAATAACATTATGAAACTTGGAAACTAAAGTTTCTATAAACTAAAATGGGTTCAATTTAAAACAAAATGATGTAGGTGTGTTAGTTTAGTGATATACTTAATAAAAATAAACCTTTATGTAAGCATTTTATGAATAAGCATAAAAATATTGCCTGTAATCCCGTAAGGAAAATCATTTTTCTATGATGGACCAATTACTGCGCTAAAAATCAAAGGCCCAGAAAATTGACACTCCAGTAAGTAAATTGAATAGCAAACTCCATCATGAATATGCAGAACCCATCTGAAGAATAATTTCATTGGTTACGATGACACCGTTTCCAGTTAACTGAGGATATTGCAATTTGAATTATATTCACTTTATGATTACTCTGGTGCTACATAAATCTTTTTTGCATTTAAAATAATGTCTTATTAATAATTATATGCATACTTTAATTTTTAAAAAATCACTAGAAAATTTTATTTCAACTAAAAAACAAATAATAATAAAACCCTTATCCGCACCCCAATGGTGCATAGGGCACTGAGTCATATAAACGCAGTATTATCTTGATCGTTTTTTTTTTTTTTACACATGAAGGATAGGTGATCAGCCCTCCGCTTCAGGTACCAGTCCATGGTAATATTGAATAAATATTACAGTGAAAAAATCACTTATATTTATTTTACCCTCCTTGGGAATCGAACCCAGGACCTCCAGAACGGTAGCCGAGTGTGCTGACCATTAATTACACTACGGAGGCGGACATTTCAACTATACTCGCAGGTAAATGTAAAATTTTAAATCTAAAAAGTGTTGTCATTGTAATTCATTTTCATATAATCACAACAAATTAGTGTAAAGAAGGTATGACAATATGTTTTAAATATATCGCTCACTCCTTTCGACAACGTCATATATCAAAAAACCTGATTTTTCAGGAGATCGTTTTTAAAGTTTAAAAATATAATAAAATGTATTTAAAATAAATATCAAGCCACCTATTGAGCTTTTTACTATGCACCTGATCTTTTTTAGGTAAAACCTGAACGTTTTTTCTCCATTTGAAAAATATTTAGTGTATTTAAAAAAATAATTAAGCAATACCTTTTCTTCAAAATGCAAATACAACACTTTCTGCCTTGTAGCGGGTATATATATAGTTAAGATTATGCCGCTTTTGCTGGGATAACGAACATTTTCTGGGCATTCCGAAAACATGCACAACTGAAAATTGACGATTGTTGATAAATGACGTTGTTGAAAGGAGTGAGCGATATCATCATTTATGTAATTTATTTAAATAGTTTTTGTGAACGCATTATGGAAGTTTGGTCATTTACGGGGCGTATGGGATGACTTTTATCTAGCATCACTTTCTGTGCAATATTGAAGATTGTTTGGCTTAATTCATAAAAGTTATTTATAGAGTACATATTTTATCAAACCGCTTTATATCTCGATTTGAACTGTATGAGGTTATAAAATGATGCCTTTTTTTTTGAGATATCTAATATATCTTTAAATGTTTTTAATAAGTATTTTTAACGTATTTATAGTTTTTACGAAAAGTAGCTTTTTTATATCTTGAAAAGATCCAAATCGAATACATTACTATTTTTAAGTAAAAATGTTATTTATTAACTTGATATAACTATTTTATTTGTTGTTTCGGCATTAACTTTGTAGTAAGACATGTTACAATGATTAAAGAAAACACTTCGTTTTTTACCACTTGAGTTCTATTATAGACTACATGTTTCAGAAGTTTAACTTCTGAACCATGTAGTCTATAATAAAACTCAAGTGTTTTCAAAAAACGAAGTGTTTTCTTTAATCATTGATATAACTATGTGGTACAATATGATTTTTCAAATAAAATAATCTAATGACTCATAAAATACTTTTTTTGAGTTTATTAATACAAACTAGTGGTTTTCAAGAACAACAGATGATTTTTTCAACGGGTGAAAATACAATATACAATTTTGTAGATCGTACATTGAAAATATACAATAATACAACTTAATTAAAACATCATTATTTTGTAAAATACATATTGTAAATGAAACACCTGTAAAATACCACTTTTGAGCTAAGTAATATAAATACGTTTATATAAATATACAAACATTGTTTTTTAACCTGTTGATGAGAACATCCATAGTTTTCAAACTAGTCGTTTTTACAGCAATAAACTCAAAAATGGTCTATTACAATGGTTATATTTAATAATTAAAATAAAATATGTATTAGGTATTTGAACTACATGGAAAATTTGGTTCTTTGTTTTGTGATTCAGCAAAGGCAGCAGTTAGCGTTGTAATAGTATGCATTAAAATAATCGCAATGTGTTTCCTGTATCTTAAATGAAAAATAATGTTTCACCAAAATTTAATGTTCCAAGTTATAAATACTCTTGTTCGTTTCAAAGGAAAATATTCACGGTGTTAAAAACATGAAATTTCATCCACAGTATGGAACTTTCAAACGCTTTACAGCGGAACTTGGGTTCTATGATTTACGACTTCATTCGTCAGAACTTAAATATATATAAACAAATTCATTGCCAGCCAAGGATGAAATTATACCGACTTCTGCCAACAGTCATTACCAACGCATTAGATTTATGTCCATCTGATCTGCCACGTACAGTTTTGTATGATTTACTCCATATTCTAAATTATTACATTTCATACAATTCTAAATGGCTAGCATCATAATATGATTAATGTCGTAAGGCAGTATGTGCATTCATTTAAAGTAATATCTAGCATTTGAGTAGCAATATCTATCGTTTGAGTAGCAATATCTAGCAAAACATTGGCTTTTTTTTATTGTGGTGACATATTTTTAGTTCTTCATATAGATTATAGATGTTACAAATAAATAGGAAGGTACTTTTTTGTAAACTTAAATATCCTCTAAATTTATCACCAACAAAACGTGATACCATCATATTATTTGACTCCAAAAATTTCCCAATTGTCTTGCTTTAAAAAAAAAGGAAAAACCCGCAAAGTCAATATATGCACACACATATAGTTTTGAGTTAAATAATTAATTTACATAATATTTTAATAAATTAAGGTAAACCTTTAATTAACTGCAGAAACATTACACTTTCTCCCATTTTTAAGTTCATATCTTCTTTAAGAAAGTAAAAATATGTAGTATTCACTAGCAAAAACGTAAAAAAAACGTAAAAAACATTTGGTATGATAAGTTTTGTTCTTCAAGCCTGAAATTTCCCAACAGCCTTAGGAGGTTTATCTTTTGAAAGCCTCAGAATCTTCTTCTTAAAACAATATTTCCGTCACAAAGAAAACTCGAAATACTTTTATTTTACCAACCCACTTTGGAGAAATTCTAATCTTTAAGAATAAACTACTTAGCTGAAAAAAGTTACTAATTATGAACGCTTAGATTAAAACCTAACTTTTTTATGCATGCCAACATCAAAACTACTATTCCTGTATTAAAAATTTTTGTATCTTTATAACTAAAAATGTGTATGTTCATAAATGTTCGTTTATATTATTGTAAATGACGTTTGAAAATATAAACAATAAATTTCTGTGTAAAAATTTATTATTTGAAAGTGTCTGAAAAGCTATCAATTAAATAACAATTTGAAATTTTGTAAAGTTGTACAAACCGCCTGTCGATTTCCAACAACGGTCTTAATAATTTTGTTTTCCAAATAATCTTAACGACAAGAATTCTCAATATTTCAAGGAGAAGTTTAGTTAGAAATCTTTAAAATGAAATAATATCAAATATTTGTTGTAATTAAAACAACTTTCTATAGCCACCTATTGAATAAATATTGAAAGGACATTGAATAAAAATTCATTAATTTATTTCATAAATATTTTATCAGAAGCCTACAATGGAGACATTTTTTTATCCGTAGGGAATAAATAATTCTTGATATTTACTGAAATGATTGGCTAGTTTAAGTGATAATTTTTCAATAATGTTTAATTTCGCAATGCTTGTGAAGCAATTAAAATATAAAAAATCTGTGAAATAACAAAACAATGGAAAATGTTTATAATTACTTATTTAATATCGATATTTATTGGGATATTTTATCGATCATTCAAATAAATAATATTACAGTGAAATTTAAGAAAATCATTCGCGATATAATTTTTGGCAAAATTGGACCGAGAATATCAAAAGAAGAGAATATTTTTCATAAAATGTTTCAGACAAATTGTAAAAAATATACTCAAGGCTCACAATTTTGAATATTTCGATATATTTTGCAAATATGAGAAAATATCTCAAATATGTATCAGTATTTGAAATTTACCATTTTTTTACAAATTTGAAGGCCGCCATGTACTTGAGAATTTGTAAATCAGAGATATAGTAAAAATATATTTTTGAGAATGCTTTTTTTGGTAAACAAATTATTTTTAAGTGAATAAACAACCAAGTTTCCTTTTATAATATATTATGAACCTTATTTTTGTTTTTAAACCTTATTTATAAAATTTTAATTAAAAAATGAATTAAGTACAAATATAAATTTTAAAATCACCACAATTCATATCGATTCTACAGTCTTAACTCGAGATAAAAAAAAATAATGTTCATTTTTCTGTATTTGAATTATTCATTTTAATTTATGATTCAAATTCATTGCTTATTTATTTTTTAAATAAATATAATCTTTTTGAAATATGAACCCCTCAAAATTTATTATTGCTGTAAAATGTTTTTTTTTCCAAAAATAAATAAATAAATGAAAAACTTTAGTACTTAATGTTATTAAACCAGTTAAATTTGATATTATTTTGGAAACAATTTAATTTCCCGCGAGTGTAATGCAAAGCTGTAACCTTTTGAAAGTTAGCCCTTCATTTTGACATTTGGGATCATATTCAGGTACATGAGATGATAAACTTCATTCATGCCAACCACGTAGTACGGAAAAAAACAATAAAATGGGCTTTTTCAGGGTGGAATTTAAAAATTTTATTTAGCGGTTAATTTTTTACATAACAAAAAATGTTGCGAAATTTGTAAAGGTCCCGCTTATGTTCTTATCGTTTTGTCGGTTTTTGTATTATTTTGATTTAACTATTCAATATTAGATAAGAATTAAACCCGCGAACTAATAATATTTTATGGGCTTGTCTGGTTAGTTAGAAAATATGTAAAATACATCAAAAACTTCCAGACCAATTGAAAATAAATATCTATTTAATTTATTTTGTAACAGTCGGGAAACTCACCACACCAATTTCGCAATAAAGCGTCTAGCCAACAACGCAAATGCATCTACATGTAAAAAAATTGATAAAGTAAATAAGTATGTCTGCATTCACAAACGTAAAATGATGTTTTTATTTTAATTTAATAGACAATTGTAACAGAAACGTTTTATAAATTATAATTTCTCAAATTAAGTTCCCGATGTTGATTTATTTTATTTATTAATTTAAAGTCTTAAATCGCTGTAAATAGTGAGAATATTTGAATAACATAAAATAAAAAAATTAAAAAATAGTATTTTAGGTCTCAATCCTGGAGATCAATCTGCAGCAACAGATGACATTATATGAAAACAATGAAATTATAAAGAGCTGTAAATTTTCAGAAAATTATTATCATAAAATTTTTATACTACGAAAAGCTTAAGAACTAAAATACCTTAATCAAAATTTGATTACTTTGTTTTATAACTAGAATCCACTAAGGAAGTATTTTAATGATTCTTTAAGTACACATATTAAACAATATATATTGTAAACAAAGTGTACCTAATTTTTAACTTAATTTCTTAACATGTGGTTTACGAAAATAATTTTAAACTTACAATTGAAAACTGTTTCCGTGTGAGTTTTTTTTTACAACCAGAGTATCCGTTTAGTATATTTTGGTGGTTTTACTCTTTTTTGTTACTGTTTGTAATAAATTAAATACATAATAATAAAATATAAAATATATAAATAAAATGATACATGAGTTACCTGCTAGCCCTAAATGTATTCACCGATTCTTTATGCAAACTGCGCATCTATGTAATATTCGGTTACCTCCAAATCTCTCAACCCTTTCGATGAGCTGATTACTAAGGTAATAATTATTACATAACCTAATAAACCCATTTCCATGCTATCTCTGCTGCATCGATGAGATAAATTCCTCTAGAATAATCGTAGGTTTTTATTTAGACTTCTTAATATACACAAAAAAAACTTATGGATGTTTGAATCAGTTTGCTCGGTTTAAATCAATAAAGTTTAAGTTGCCAGGTGGCACAAACACTGGAACACAAAATGTGAACATAATATCGTCGCTCGTGGTGTCGCTGCTAACAGATATGGTAACATTTGTTTAGCAACTTAGCACAACTGTCCACACTATTTCAGGTAGCAACGGCGAAAACCAGTCATAATATTATAATTTATAGTTTCGGATAAAATTAGTTTGTAATGTAATAATACGTACATAGTATAAGTCATAAAATTTGATTATCAATTTAAAAATTTTAGTTTGTTTTTCAATTCGTATACTTATGCGTACTTTTGTACTTACGGAACCGTAGTCGAAAACTACGAAGAAAAATGATGATGCCCTAAATGTACCTCATGTATCAAATTTAAGTACTACAGAATGAAAATTATAGATGGGAAATGATACATAAAATATCGTTTTAAGTTTTTTTTTTTCATTATTAACATGAGCAGTAATATTTGTCCGCTTCCGTTTTGAAGTACTCAGCAAATTTGGCTCCATGTTAATATTTCTAAATGGGTAAAAAATGTGGTTTTTCACTCTTATATTTATTGGATACTGTTTGTCTGATACTGAATTTATTGAATTTGACTACTGGAATTGCAAGGCTGATCACTTTCCTTTCATGTGCTAAACGATCACGATAACACTGTTCATATACGATGCAGTGCCTTATGCGCCATTGAGTATAATAGGAGTTAAAATAGAATGTGGTTCATCATAAAAGACATCTCTTGCGTCATTTGTATCCCATCATTTACATTTATTCCACTCCTTAAACCAAGAGTCTTGATTACAAATTTACATTATGTCGTCCCGATGAAGTGCCTTATCCACCATCGCCATCGGTGCAAATAAGTATCAAATAAAAAAACTAAAATTTTTCAATGATTTTTATTGATATAATTTAATTGTATTATATGAAGCGTTTTTTTTAGGAAAAAAATTGACCTGTAGTAGTGCTATACTCATACAGCGATATATCTGCTTCTGCTTATCTACGAATATTATTAAATCGACTGTGAAAAGGCAAAGGGATTTTGGTAAGCCACAAATTTTGTGAGAATAATTTTTCAACTTTAATGGACTCTCTAATGACTTTCAGATAAATAAATGGATTATAAAATATACTACTGAAACAAACAAACCTTCCTGTTTCTACAGTAAATATAATATTGTATGGTAAGCGAATATGTAAACTTTGAATACGATTATAATCAATGTAGTTTGTGTATAATTTTTAATTATGTACTCACATTTTGTTATTGATAGATAGATTTTTTGTAAATATTTTGTAAAATCATCGAAACAACCTTTTTATTTTAATTTTAAAATTGTATTTTTTTTTAATATTACGAAATACTCGTTTACCAAATCAAAACTATAAAATAAAATACAAACATACTCACAACATTTTGAGTGCGCCCAAATATTTGTTCAAAATATTATTTCCTGAATGAATGTTGTGAATAAAATAACTGATCAAAGTTTAAGCTGCATAAAAATAAAAAGGGTCTCTACTAAATAAAAGCTTTTATACCCAATCATAAATGGCTGTTGTGATTTCAATTACAGAACGTCATTACATAGATCATGTTTGTATGACATCTAAAATTTCAGTCATGTGGTTGTCAATCATTGCTAGAATGATAAATGTTACACGTGTGTAGAGTGTTTACTTAACCAGCCTACAACAGGTTAAAACCTCTGTAAATGCTCAAACTTCCGTATTCTTCTTCATTTATGTCAAAATTCGAGAAAAACAAATTCATATAAAGTGCATTCACAAAAACTTGCTCCAGTTTTGTTAAAACACATACTGTGTTTTAAAACCCCGTTTTTAAGCTACATACAGCGTATTCCAAAATTCATTTGCTACTATAAATATATTATGTTTACTTTATTCTGGTATCAAAAGCTCATCGGAGTGTTTTTACAATATGCACATAGTGTGGGGTTGAATAATATCTAAGAAAAATACACTTCAACATGGACTTCTAAATATTCATATTACATACATATGTATACACATAGGTATTATTATGGTAATGTTGCTTTCGACAGTCGATATGCGCTTCAATGTGATACAATTCGTGCTGATATAAACAAGGGTATCAAATAACTTGCAATATACGTAAATCTGTCAGATTGATTGTAATGTATAGGGCGAGTAAAAAAATACTGATGTTTGATATGAATCTGCAAAATTCGGTATTAATAATATTTGCGTATTATAAATGTGTTAAAATATATTTTGAGATAATGTTACATGTTTTTAGACATATTTTTCTCATCTTAAAAAAAGCAATAACTCCTAAAGCCTGTGTTTCAGACGTTTTAGATGTTTGTCTGCAGGATGGTAACAATAGAAAAGATAGATGTGGTAAATATAACATGAATACCCTGACCAATTCACAATAAACATTTTTTGAATTTATTTTGTAGTTGGATGGAATCAAACCAAAGATGCCAGTTTTGAAATTTACTCAACTGCGTCACTGCTCTGGATATAGAACTTAAAAAGGTCATATTCCTTTTTTTTGCAAATTGAATACTTGCATTATGACACCGTGAATTATATCCTTGAAATGGCCAATTCTATTAATTACGCAAGTTCAAGCTCGTTTAGGCACTTTTTATGATGTGGTGTTCATGTCAAAATATTGGATTTTCACTAATCGGAAAACTTAATATGGCAGTGAAAAATCAGAGATCTGGTTGACTGAGAATAAATATCCTGTCATCATTTTTAAAATAACATGTCCACAAAATACTTGAAGTAAAATGGTAACTCAGTAAATCAGATTGTCCGAGTCTGCACTCGTTGAGAAATTTGAAATTTGAATATTTTCAATCGTTCACTTAACTATGGGTCACCCAGTAGTTACCTAGTCTTTTCGTGACCCGACCATAATTAAATACCTTTTGGTGTTATAAAATACAAAAATTCCGTTCAATTAATTCTGTGAAAATGCAACTTTAATTTCAGAGTGACAAACATAAACCTGTTTGGCTTCGTAGCTGTTGTGAAATTTAATTAAAAAAATATTCTACTCCCAACACAATTTATGCATTGACATTTTCAAAAACAATTAATCAAAATAGTCAACAGTCTACCAGATATTTTTCTACGAAAAAAGACAGAAAATATTACAATTTTAATTAAAATGTAAATGGAATACGTTTCAAAAACTAACCAAAATTAATATTATTCATACAATCTAATCCATTTTTATGAGTTAAGACAATATTTTAATTTATACCTTCATCATGAAAAAAATATGTAAAACAATTAGATTGCCTAATATATTTTTGTACAACGTCGAAAGATAAACTAGCAGAGGTATGTTAAAGGAAAAAATGGCATATCATCAGTTGTTAACATTCGTTATGTCTAATACTCGTAGTACTAGTCCAGGATAACATGAAATTTATATGAGAATGAAAATCATACAAGTATCCGAGGCCTCCATTAAACAATTTGTTACATCCTTAATAACTCCTCTATCACAGGACTTAACACGTTACTACTGAGATGAATAAAATACTACATCAAAGTTAATTTTTTTTTTAAAGTTTACAATACGAGTATTTGGATTCAAAAAAGCTGCTTGTAAATTTGTTTTGGAAAAAAAGCTGTTTGTCAACAAAAAAAAATGAAAAAAAGGCTGTGTGTCGTAATGAAAAAAAAAAATAAGAAAAGACCGTGAAACACGTGTATCCTTATTTTCATATTTTAAATCATACATATTGAAAAAATATCATGTATCCGGTATCAACTACTTGAAGATACTTATTGACACGAAAGTTCCATGAGAGTATGTAGATTGCGATAATAATCATGTAGGTAGGTGGGGCATTGAAAGGTGAAGATATTCCCGTCACGTCTACAGAAAATTGGATAAATCGTATTAAATCTTAAATATTCGCCGGGAGCTCGCAGACTCGGAAAAAATGTGTCTGCACTCAATATCGTGTTCTTTGAAAGCGACGATTCTCGCTTAAGAATTTATTATATAACGTACTTGTACGTACACGTGGCGGGAGGCATACGGCCGAAGTTGAGCTATTCTCGAGCCTTGACTGAATGGGACAGACTATGAATCCAATATATTTGTGAGCCTTCAGACTTGCGTACATTTATCATTTGGATGGAACTTTTGTGGGGAGACTATCTGCCAAAACGATTAGTGAAAGGCTGTTAATCTCAAGGACATGGGAAACATTTATAGGCTGAGGAAAATGCTGTACCTCAATTACATTGAAACAGTTTCGAAAACGTGAAATACAGAAAACCTTAACTTTTTAACTTGGAATGAAAACACACAAAAATAATAGGACGAAAAAAAAACTATTATATTATTAATTAAGTCCCTCTTCAAGCACAAGAGCTTACTTTCTTTTTAAAAAAAACACACCGTAATTAGAATAAGTTATATTAAAAGTAGAAAATCTTGAAAATGTATTAAATTCTATTGTTTTTGTAACTTTGATTAAGAAAGAAAAGAAAAAATGAAAATGCTTTTAAATGGCAGAGATATTGTGTTTTTATTTCCAAAACTATTTCGTTTAAAATGGCGATTTTTTCAATGTTCATGAAAGAAACAGTTTTATCTTGGTCGTTAAATAAATACACGAAAGAAAGATAACTAACCCCGCGTTAAGGGCACAAATCATGGGTAATATTAAATGAATATTTTTTGTAAAAATTCACTTACGTTTACAAATTTTCACCCCCGGGAATAGAACCCGGGACCTCCAGCACGGTAGCTATAAAGGTAGATAAATCTTAATTACTTATTGAATATCAATTAATTATTTTATTTTGTTTGATAATGTTTTCTTGTAAACATTAATTTTTACGCCAAATAACACACAGGTGTTCCACAGAAAAAATCCAAAAATGCATCTTTGCCACTAGATTTTTTTTTGTTTACTGTATTTTTATTTTCTTGTAGAATTTATGATTTTCTTTGAAACTGTGCATTTTATGTCATCAATATTTCGTGAATTTCAAAAAAAAAATTCCCCTAATACGAAACTTTTTCTTCTGTTATTTTCAAAAAATAATAAAAATAAAATAGAAATTACAAGTAGCGCAAACAATCAGTTTAAAACAAAGTTTTAAAGGATAATAGTAAATATATGAAAACAGAATAAATCTATGTGCTTATGTATTTAACCAGGCAGTATTATTTTTAGAAGTTATCATTTAATCAGCTACGTATATAATTATTTCTGTGTATATACAGAATTATATTTAGGGACAAACTACTTACTTATTTAAATATTAAATATGAAAATCGAACACTGATTTTTATGTCTACAAAATTGTATTTTATTATTGAAAACACCAAGAAATAAAAGTTGTGACAATTGTTTCACCATGTTATTGCATCGTTTATGTAGACCAACGAGTTGAGAAAAAGAAGATTTAAAAAATAATCGTGCAAGTACGAATTCACGTAAGTCCAAATCACCTAAGAAGAGAACTTACTGTATGGTCTACAAATATACATGTCAGTTACCTGATAAGATAGAACAGTATTAAGAAGAACAAAAGGTTTTATATTAATTCATTAACCTAGAGGCGTTCTTTGGTTACAAACTTCATCGTTGCTGGGTAATATCATTATAAATGTAAAAACAGTGGATTTAAAATCCTCCCCTAATTACTGACGACTTTATTATTTATACTGCAACCTTCTAACCCGTGCTGTGTTTTTCATAAATCAGTTTTAACTAACGAGGTTGACACTTTCGCGGAGAAAATTTGAATACATTTGCATTAGCGATAAGACCAGTGACGGATCTGTGAAAAGTCAACTAAGCTTGGGAATCTTTGTTATTTTCAATCATGATTTTAAGCAGTTAGAATTAAATTTCCTTTAAAATTTGCAGACTTTATTCAGTATTCAAAGAATAATTACACCTTCAAATATTCAGAGTATCAAGAGCATGAAGAAGCTATAATAAATTAAAAAAGTAGAAATTTTTTATGGAATTTACATGTTTATTTAAAGTATGTATTATATACTTATTTATTTTTTTATATTATGTAAGTGTATATGTGTTTAACGGGGCTTAGTATTTTTATTCTTATCTTCGTATTTTACCACTTAAGCGGTAAAAAAATATGTGATATGTTAATAATTACATTAAACACATTTAAACATATTAAAACTCATTAATTCACTCTTCATAACAATAAGAATTGAATGAGTGTTTTCATCTACTCAATAAAATTAAAATTAAGATTTTCATTGGAATATTATTTAAGGAACGTAATAGAAATTTGGAGACTTTATTTTTATAAATCTCCTGAAATTCGATAAAGTACTAATAAATGTAATCTGGGTAAAACGTAAAGTTAACCGAATATGTGCTCCTCAATTTTTTATACGAACAATTGATCCTTAGTTTTCACATTCTTCTCCCTTTTTTAGCCATTAATTTATTTTAATTTTGTTTAAATCCACTTATAAAGAAATATCTCTTGTAAAAAGAAAAATTCCATTACAAAAATAAAAACGATTAAAAATTACATATTTATTAGCGCCGAGTGCCTGTATATCGTAGCGCGATGCGAAATCGCTACTCACCTCGTATAAAGTAGCAGTAAAGTGGCATGAACGAACAACCCTCTCGATATTTGCAAAAGACTTTAAAATAATCAGAAAAAAACGCATAAGCGGAACCTTGTAGGTGATCTTTACGTACTTTTCTTAGTTTAGTGTGGATTTCTAGATGAAAATTATCACTAAATTTTATATTATTAAATATAAATCGAATTCCACATTCCGTAACCTTCATCACTATTCATAAACTTTCATCTGAAAAACACGTTTCTTAAGTAAATTAATTATTTTCTAAACGTTTATTATAAAAACGATTAACGTCTGTAAATTTCAATCATAAAAAGTAACAAATAATATATATGAACATGTATCAGGTCATTGTTTTTTTGATGTAATGAGTTGCTTCAAGAAGGTATTTAAAAACATTGTAAAATGATAGTATATAAAAACGTATTTTGTTTATAAGTAGCTGTACCCGGCCACGTATTTCTGTGGTTCATTCTGGTTAAATGAAAAATAAATCAAATAGACAGCACATTTGTAGCATGTTGATTTCACAATTATTGTAAAGTAATACAAATATAGACATCTAAGAAACAAGAGTGCAATCGAAAACAATGAAAATATTTAGTGATAGCAGCTATCAAGAAGCACGCTGTCGGCTATAAACAATGTTATGTTATGTTATGTCCAACAGATGGAGCTACCGTTGCGATGTAAAGAAATATGTTTTTATTTGCGAAAACGTTAGTAAATTAAAGATTTTGAGCAAACCAACATTTTTTTTTATTTTTTACTTATAAACTCGTGGATAAATATAATCATTCGTGTGTTTTAATGCAAATTGAGTCAAAATTTTGAAGCAATCGGAGAACAGCTAAAAGTGGTTATCAATTTCGAGAAAAGAGATAAATTGAGGTGCGTATTGGAATGCAACGTTGTGTTAAAAGTTCAAAGCAAATATTTATCATTCACATTCTTCACGATATTTAAGATTTTGAAAGAAAGAGAATTTTTATTAATATAATTATTATGAAATAATTCAATACCATCTCAAAATTACTATTATAAAGTAACTAAAAATAAAGCTAGCAAAATTGTATGAAAGAGGCGATATCAAAAGTCTGAGAAATATGTTACAATAGAACATTTGGCGAAAATGTACCAAATCCGTTCAGAGTTCAGAGGCGGAACTAGGATACAGCTGGACAACCAGGGCCGGCATTACCATTAACGACTTAACCCACTACACCCCTAAACCGACTACACCCCTTGTGGGCTCCCATTATTTTTTAGAGGCGTATATAAAGTGTAGCCTCTACACTTTAACAACGTATATTTTAGTTTTATGTATTCAAGATGTAGCGCTCTACAAATTCTCTTATTTTTTAAGTTGGTGTGTAGACACCCTTGTCATAAACCACCAGTGTGTTAGTATACGTAAAAAAGTATAAAGATTATGCATACTTCCATATGCTTTTAGATATAACCAGTAAAACCTTTTATTTATACCAAATGGTTTCTGTAATTCGAGGTTACGACAGAACTTATGTACGTTCTGTCAAATAAATACAGGGACTGAGCAATTTAAAAGGCCCTAAGTAAATGATACTTCAGTTTTACGCTAAGTTGGCACAACTATTTTTTTAATTGACGCTAAGTTAGAGTACGATCTAGCTTTTTATTTGTTGCTAGCAGTCAAAAACATTAATTGTAGTCAAGTAATTTTCAACACAGAGAAAAAAATAACTTAGGATTTAAGTTTTGTATTGGAAATAAAATTTTTAATTCAAACTAAAATATTCCATAAAGTTTACATTGACTCTATAGCATCAAGAACGAGAGTATTCGAGTGGTACAAACGTTCAAAGAAGGTCGTGAAGTGGTTGGAGACTCAGCTAATGCTGGACTCCCTTTAACGTCGAATACTAAAAAATAGTGAAAATTTAGTGCTTAATAATATTCATTATAGGTTTCAGTATCTTGCAGATGAACTTAATAATTCTTACAAATCGGTTCGAATATTTTTGATTGATGTTTTGGGTATGAGATACGCCGCAGTGTAGTTACTTCCAGTAAGGTTACTTCCAGTAAGGTAACAAAATAAAACGCATATTTCAAATAAATTAAATAAATAAATCAAATAAATCATTTTCGGCCATATTTTTTTCTACACCCGATGTTGGTAATAAATTGTCTTACACAAGAAATATCTCAATTTTATTAACCTCCCCTAATAAAGCTGACCATTAATTGCGTATTTTGTAAATTTCTTAAAACTAATAACTTAAATTTGTTCAGTTATAATATTTATGTAAAATAGCTTCCATTTGCCTTAAATTATAATATTTAGTACCAAGAAAATTTATGGTTAGTATTTTATCATTCATTATTATAGTTACAAATACATACATACACATTTAGGGTAAAGTGCTTAAATATCAAAGATATTCTTTAATTATGAAAAAATTACTACAAATATATTGTTAACCTTATTTTAAAGAAGGGGTAGCTGGGATAGACTACTGAATTTTTATTCTTAATGGTACACTATCTTCTTCATTGTCACATTGTAGTATAAAATGTCGTAGACTCTTTATATTTTGAAGCTCTTTTAATGCTGTGAACACGGACTATGACGATTACAAACGATATTATTAATCGTCTCCGTCGGACGGGAAGAGTAACAAAGCATTACATGGGCTCATTATCCTTATGCTTTATCCTAAATTAACGACCGTTTCCAGATTTATTTCCACACAATTATCCAGATCCGCCCCGTCCCGCCGCTAAGGGTGGTGTATTTTAAGGATAACAATTAATTATTTGTCACACACGATGCTCTCTCTCAGGCAATAAGAACTACACGGGCCCATCACAATGAATATGTAAGGAGCGGCTCTGTATTGTCCAATGTTTTGGCGAAAGTTTCTTCCGTGTGCTAACAAATACAGGTCTCCCTTTATAATCAGAACTTTGGCAAAATAATGGATAAACAAACAAAAACAGATATAACTTCATGCGAATACATAATGCATAGTTCCCCTTTTGTACTATTTCGGTATTATTGTTTATCAAGTAATTATTCTAGTTCAGTTCAGCAAAAAGCTGCAGTTTAGAATACAGCACAAAGGTTCACGAAATTTCCTTACTTTTTGAGTAAATTTGTATAATTTATTACTTTCACACGTCAGAACTAAGCCTGTTTATTTTGCTGCGAATAATTCATTTTATTATTTTACACGAATTACAAGAACGATAATAAATTAATTAGTTAATTAAAAACGATTTCCAGAAAATAATCTTTTTTTGTGTTTACTATTTTTTAAGTAAATTTATCGTAGTTAACCGCATTTAACTACCGAGTTGGAAATCCAGGGATTGATATCTAGGAAAACCAAAAAATTTCCCCGTGATTGAAAACCACATTGTTTACTTTATCTTCTTCTTCCAAGTCCATCAGCTTTTCTTATCTTCAAATCTTTCTATCTTGAGCCACATCACCTAGGTCATGCCTTCGAATCATGTTTTCGTTACTTACTTTATGAATTATATAAATTACACGTGGCGAATAAAATGATCAGGTTAACCAGCCAATGATCGAGCAAAAGCTCTTTAAATACTCAGACTTTGTATATTTTTTAAAAATTTATATTTACTTAGTAAATACTGTATTAACAATGGTATTTACTAAGTAAAACTGAAATTAAAAATTGATAGATTTTAACACAAAATGACTGCCAAATCAATAAATGAAATTCTTTATTTCTACCTCAATTCATTTCTTCTTCTCTATTAATAAAAATCTCTGTTCAAAAAATGTATAGAAATAAATAACTCCAAAGAAACGCAAATCCCATATTTGAAGAATAAACCTTTGGACAAACTGAAAATATTTCAGTTGTTTTTGTTTGACTCTAAAAGCATATTTTTAATTAAAATGGTTTTATTACTCAAATAAAAAAATATATAATAAAAATATTTCAACGTGATTTTTTTTTATAATTTAAATATGAGCGTCCACTAGCGGAGAGCAATTATATGTATTTTTTTCTTTTTTACACATAACTTTTAGTATAGTTTGCGTAACTTTACACAATTTCAGCCGTCTATCATAACTCTCAGCATACTTCATGCTTTCATTCTTACCAACTTGGTGAGCTGGGAACTTTTATTTTTCTTTTTGCAGCTCAAATTTAATACCGAAGTTTAAATTGTCTTCTCGCAACGACGTTATCATAATTCCATGCTCATTATTTATCACGACTCCCCATCTTGTAATTTTTCACCTTGTTTTTTTTTTTACTCTCCCATTTGTCATATCTCTAAGAAAAATCTTGAGAAAGTAAGTTCTGGTATTCATTTGTATGCTTCTAATCGTAAAAATAATTTATATTAATAATAAAAGAGTTTCTGCTCAATAAAAAGCTTCTTTTCATCCCACCAATAGATGTCTCCAGAGAAGTTCATGAACAATGTTTCAAAATTGGTTCATATATATAGAACTTCCAAGAATTTGAGTAGTGTGGTTGTCAATAATGTGTAGAATTGGTGAATGTTACACGTGTGTAAAGTGATCACTTAAACCAGCCTACGACGGTCGTCAGCCCCGTAAATGCCCAGACTTCCATATTGTTCTTCATCCTTGATGAGATGTAAAAAAATGATATGAAAATAACTCCTGTAATTGGAGATAATCCAGATTTTGGGAACAAGTATTTGGACACACTCAAAACGTTGTAAAAATAATTCATTACAACTTAAATAAATGATATTTTCTATATGATTGTTGGATTTTTATTTGTTGTTATTGCTGATTACTACTGTTTATCTTCACTAAATGGTGCAAAGGTCACTGCATCAAATTAATACCGTGGTAATTTGATCGTTTATTATGTGAAGGCAAGGTAATCAGCTGTGCAATATAACTAAACTTCACGGCGCTTTTCCCCAGGGGTAGGCAGAGGATAAAAGAACGTCACAAAAATCTGTCTTTGCACACAATCTTCGCCTCTTTCAAATTCATATCACATTTTCTCATATCGCTCACTCCTTTCAAGAACGTCATAAATCAAAAAACTTGATTTTTCAGGAGAACGTTTTTAAAGTTTAAAAATATAATACCATTTATTAAAAATAAATATCAAGTCACTTATTGATCTTTTTACTGTGCAACAGATATTTTAAGGTAAAACCTGAAGGTTTTTTCGCCATTTGAAAAATATTTAGTATATTTAAAAAAATAATTAAACAATACTTTTTCTTCAAAATGCAAAAACAACACTTTCTGCCCGGTAGCGGGTAAATATTAAGTTAAAAATATGCCGCTTTTGCTGGGATATAGTATATTTTTTGGGCATTCCGAAAACATGCACAACTCAAAATTAACGATTTTCGATATATGACGTTCTTGAAAGGAGTGAGCGATATATATACGTCGATAATTCCAACTCCTAACCTGACCACTTTCAAGTAACGGAAATACTTGATCATGCCAAGTTTTTCTCGGTCTTTCTTTACTTCTTTTACCAATCACATGAGCCATTCATATATAATTTTTAGGTTAAAATGCTCTTAAAGGGTGAACAGCCATAAAAGAATAAAAAATATTTTACTATAATATAAGCGAGTGTTTTGCCCAGAATTTTCACTCATGAATTAATGAAATTATAGTTACTTTAAACATGAAGAGTAAATCCACTCACGAGTAGGCATAGACTATGAAACTTAAAAAGTTGAAGCCCGATTAAGGTCATGATAAGCGGTGTTGCATAAGCCGTAGCTTGATTTCAGAGTCACTTGGACATTAGGTAATTAAAAAAAAACTATAATATTACTACAAAAATGTTGAAAAAAAATAAAAGTTATATTCTTCCTAGTATAAAAATAGCTTAATTATATACCCGCCCGTAATGAGTAGGTAATCCAGTCCAAAGGCAATTACGAAAGTGGCCTCAGAGAAAGTTATTTAACTATATACCTTATATCTCTCAGCTTTTCCAAATAAGTTTCAAACGTTAATTTAATGACATTGGTTTGATAAAGGTTATTGCTAAGGAACCTCTCTCCTATGGCAACCATATTGCGTTGACATCGTCGTCAGAAGTTGGCTAACTACCTTTTCTGTACGCGTAGACGACATAAAAGTTTTGATGGTATGTATTAGTAGTAGACTGCTTGACATCGACATGCGCAGGGCTGGAATAAGGTATGAAAATATCAAAATTATTCACAAAGATCGATTTATTAATTAATATTTAAAAAATCAACTTTTTTTAAATAAGTCAATATATGTTTTAGTATTTTTTTAATGAATTTTGTAAAAAAATAAAGAAAGTATTAATTTTTTCGTAAGATTTTTTTTATCCTTAGCGATTTTACATTAAAAAAAAAACTAACTATAAAAAACATCGTTTTAAAAGAAAAATAAAATTCGCGTAAACATTTACGGAAAACAGCGTGATGGTAAGTCGTTTTTTAATATTTTTAATAAAAAAGAAAACATTTGTCAAAAATGCTAATTTATTTCAATATAAAACATCTTTAAAAAGCATTTTTTCCCCACAGTAATAGTGCATTCTATTAATTGTAACCACAATGCTCTTATGCTAGACAGTGTGTTTCCTGGGATCTGCTATAAATTTGTACTTTCTATGCTGGTGATTGTAATTTTATTGTTTTAAATATTTTTTAAATTTTTTCATGGCTTCACAAGAATTTTAAAATAATAAGATTTTTTAATAATTATTGTAAATTGTATTATTTTTTGACATCTCATCAAAGATGAAGAAAAATATGGTAGTCTGGGCATTTACGGGGCTGATGACCATCATAGGCCGGTTTAAGTGATCACTTTACACACGTGTAACATTCACCAATTCTACCCATTATTGACAACCATACTACTTTAATTCTTGGAAGCTCTATAAATATGAACCAATTTAAAAACCTTGTTCTTGAATCACTAGAACTTCACTAGAGACATCTATTGGTGAGATGTTAAGAAGCTTTTTACTAAGCAGAAACTCTTATATTAGTATGTGAGGTCCGAATCCTGGATTATAATCACACACATGAGAAACGCCAGAATATAACATTTTCATTTCTATTATTAAGCTTATAATTTGACCAGATAATTTATTTACAACATTTTGAGTGTGTCCAAATACTTGTTCACAAAATCTGGATTATCTCCAATTACAGAAATATAAATATAATATTAATATGAAAATAACTCCAGTAATTGGAGATAATCCAGATTTTGTGAACAAGTATTTGGACACACTCAAATGTTGTAAATTGTAAATTGTAATTTGTATGATGTTAAAAAAATGCATATAAGATATGTTTACTTCTATTTACTTTCTTTTCTATTTCAACAAACTTAGTCACAACAACGCGTGGCCGGTACAGCTACTTCTAATAATCTTAGATCGTTATTTCAAAAAAATCCCTCAAGGTACATACATTTTCAACAACATACTTCTTAAGGTTTTAAGAATAACTTTTAAATTAAATTAAAAACCATATAAATTTATCGCGCATTCATTATTTTATCAAAAAAACTATATTTTTCCATATTAGGAGAAACAGGTTTAAATACCATAAGTTTTCAATGAAGACAAACATTTCTGAATACAGTTGGCAGCAAACAAATAATTTACACATAATGATCTTAAACAATTTATTTTTAATAACTCTCTAGATTCCATAAATATACCAAGGCCCTCACCTTCTTTTGATAAAAGATTAAACGTTCGTTGGTAGAGATGACTAGTTGGGGTGAATGATAGACAATATTTAATGTAAGATTGGCAAAAAAATATATTTGGTGATCTTATGTTCTTCTCTTTGTCCGCCTCTGTAGTGTAATGGTCAGCACGCTCGGCTACCGTTCTGGAGGTCCCGGGTTCGATTCCCAGGGGGGTCAAATAAAGTGATTTTTTCACTGTAATATTTATTCAATATTACCCTGGACTGGTACCTGAAGCGGAGGGCTGATCACCTTTCCTTCGAGTGTGTTCAAGATAACACTGTGTTCATATGAAGCAGTGCCCTATGCACCATTGGGGTGCGGATAAGGGTTTTATTATTATTATTATGTTCTTCTACGCGATGCCTAAAAAAATTGTATAGATAAATGTATGGTTATAATAGTAATAATATCTTAATGCAGGTGCATACATGTTCTTCGATAAAGAGCCCTGTGGTTTCAAGCTTTTTATCCCATATTATTAAAGTTTAAACCACACACCTCATATTAACCTTTTTCACTCATAAATATATTCGTTGACGCAAGCAATCTGGGTAGTGAGAGTGAATCCCACTTAAATTTACCTATAATGATTTTTATACGTGTTCACGTGAAATGTACAACGTAAATGTGTAAATAAAATGCCCTCGCTCGAATTTTGATCGTTAATATTAAGGCCCTTATTAGCCCTTCGGATAATCCTGCCCTGAACACGGCACGTCGGTCTATGCAATCTGTTCACGGATCGTGAGCACGGAATGGCGCTATGAAAATTGCTCTTTGTTTAAATGTATGCACATTTATTACGCCAGTGTGCGTGTCGGGATATTTTCTTCCATTAAAACAAACAGTGTCGATTTAGATTAAGGCTTCTTCTATGTTTGTTTAGTTATTTCTACTAAAAATATTTTTTCATAGTTAAAATATTGAGTTTTCCTTACTGTAAGTAAATATTTGCTGTTCATTACTTTAAACAGATGTTACACCATGGCTTGACTGATAAAATGTTCTTCGGGAAAACTAAAGTATCAGTTTCAGTTCCCACGAGCTATATAATGAATCGATCAATATTTCAGACTATTTCCTTATTTGTGATGTACATATATCACCATTCCCTATAACTTCTTTTAAACTGAGTGTTTGTAATTGAATTGTACAAATATATCAAAGCTCAGTATACATATCGCTCACTCCTTTCAAGAACGTCATAAATCAAAAATCGACAATTTTCAGTTGTGCATGTTTTCGGAATGCCCAGAAAATGTACTATATCCCAGCAAAAGAGGCATATTTTTAACTTAATATTTACCCGCTATAGGGCAGAAAATGTTGTTTTTGCATTTGAAGAAAATGTATTGTTTAATTATTTTTATAAATAAATTAAATATTTTTCAAATGTAGAAAAAACCTTCAGGTTTTACCTAAAAAGATCTGTTGCACAGTAAAAAGTTCAATAAGTGGCTTAATATTTATTTTTAATACATTGTGTTATATTTTTAAACTTTAAAATCGTTCTCCTGAAAAATCAAGTATTTTGATTTATGACGTTCTTGAAAGGAGTGAGCGATATATTAAGGATCTGCATCGATCGCAATCTGGATGATTCAGTATAAGATTGACAGAAGATAAGTCGGTCGTATCTCTGTGCACGATTTATAAACATAATCATATTGGAATTGGACTTTTTTAACACATATTAAAAAAAAATAACTACGTACCATTCAATAACTCTTTTCGTTTCAAAGTTAAAAATTCATTACGAAGAAAAGCTCATTTATTCGATACGAAAACGGTATTTTTAGTAAAAAAATCAATAACGTCAAATGTTACCTGTGTTTAAAGAAAACTTAGTTGTGACTCATTGTTTGTTGGGTCTTAATATGTATGCAACACGACAATTGAAAATTTAATTAACACAATAGTAATTTTGATTCGGAGACATCAGGAATCCATTAATGACTGAATGTCCGATGACCAATATGTTTGCACTAAATCGTTCAAGTACAGACACGTTATTGGAATGCCAAACCACGAGTCGAGTTCACATAAACATTCAAGCATGTTGCCATCAACTTATTCAACCAACATATTTGAATGTGGTTTAGGACTTTGAAATTTTGAAAGAAATAATAAAAGTAAGAATTTTTGGCGGAATATTAAAACATTTTTTACGATATTTTGACTGTATCCAAACCATTGTTTACAAATCTGGGTTTGTTAATACTTACGGGTTATATTAATCATCTCTAAAATGTCAAATGCAGATCTGCAAAAAATGATTTAGACACACTCAAAATATTGTGGGTAAAATAATTGGTCATATTTTAAGTTTCGTAAAAATTAAAAATAGTGTTTTCAGGCGTCTCATGGTATGAAAAGTAATTCGCGGAAAACCTTAAATACATTTCAAGATGGTCTCTAATTCATATAAAGCTTTCTCAACCCTAGCATAGATGGTGCCGACAAATCCCATGTGAAACAAAATTTCAATTAAAAAATGTATAGAAGTTCGGAAATTTAAGTACTGTGGTTGTCAATGATGGGTAGAATAGTGAATGTTACACGTGTATATAGAGATCATTTTAACTATAGTACGACAGGTCGTATGCCCTCTTAATACCTAGACTTCCATATTCTTATTAATTTATGTTGAGATGTCAATATTATATTTAAGCCTGGTTAATATCGTTAAAAAACCCTTGAAGGCTTGTATTAATATATATATATATATATATATATATATATATATATATATATATATATATATATATATATATATATATATATATATATATATATATATATATATATATATATATATATATATATATATATATATATATATATATATATATATATATATATATATATATATATATATATATATACATATATATTACAATATCAAGTTTCGTAAAATGACGCAATATTACTTTTTCATAATGATTATTTTATTATTACTATATATATATATATATATATATATATATATATATATATATATATATATATATATATATATAATATATATATATATATATATATATATATATATATATATATATATATATATATATATATATATATATATTTATATATATATATATATATATATATATATATATATATATATATATATATATATATATATATATATATATATATATATATATATATATATATATATTTATATATATATATATATATATATATATATATATATATATAAATATATATATAAATATATATACAATATATATATATATATATATATATATATATATATATATATATATATATATATATATATATATATATATATATATATATATATATATATATATATATATATATATATATATATATTTATATATTTAAATATATATATATATATACATATATATATATATATATATATATATATATATATATATATATATATATATATATATATATATATATATATATATATATATATATATATATATATATATATATATATATATATATATATATATATATATATATATATATATATATATATATATATATATATATATATATATATATATATAATATACATATATATTACAATATCAAGTTTCGTAAAATGACGCAATATTACTTTTTCATAATGATTATTTTATTATTACTAAGCGATATACGGAGAAGAGTTATTTGTTTTTATGGAGACTTTTTTTGTCAGAAAAAGCACACAAATATACAACAAATCTATAAAAATTGGATAGTAAACCATATAATAATATGATAAAATATTAAATAAAACGTGGTTTAAATAGCAGGGTAAAAAAAATACAATATGAATCCCTTAATACCACATAATTTTAAAACAAATATTCGTTTTTACTAGCTGAAAGATGATCTCCAAAAGTTGGTATCTCAACATTTAAATTCCTTTTTTTCCACTTTTACGATATTTCTAAAGAAGTATCAACTTTAACCCCAGGTTATGACTATCGTATTTGTTCGTTCTCGGAAAAAATTGAACGTAAATTTTCAACGAAATTCACGGGGGCGATAAAGCATTTCAAAAATTCATAAACTCAATGAAAACCGTTGCACTAGAAGGTATAAATCTCCCGATCGTAGTTGGGACGCATTGTTCGGCTGAGAAGGGGAACAGGGGTAGAGCGCGAGGAAGAGGTAGCAGAGGTGGAAGGAAGTCAGGCTCGGGGCGAGTGCATTACAAAGACTAATGGTTTCCCTGAGATTTCTTCGGTACACAGCCAAACCTCGATATTAAACTTTTAACTTACTTAAGCGAAAGAAAAATCTTGATTTCTTTCCCTCGATAATTTTCCTTCGTTATTATTTTTCAAAATAAAAATAGAAAACGGAATATTTATTCACAACATTTTGAATGTGTCTAAATACTTTTTTTTCTAAATAGAGAACCCAGATTTGTGAACGAGTATTTGGACATACTCAAAATAATGTGATATGTAGTAATAAGATATCTCTCCCTATTCTCATTCTTCTTCTTCTTCTACTTGTTGGTGTAAGTACTTCTTGTAGCCAGTTTTTAAGAGAGATTAGCCTCCTGCGATGTCGATTCCCGATCTCTTTGGTGGTCTTCCCGGGGGTGATCTACTTTGAGGTTAGGCCATGCAGTGCGATGTAGGGAGGAGTCTAGATGGTTCTTTTCTCCTTACATGCGCTACCATTGTCTTTTTCGTTGTCTTTCCCACCTAATGACATCTTCGATCTCTCATATATCTTTTACTCTTATCCTTGTGTTCCTTATTCTATCTCGTAGATTCTTGCCAGATATGCTCCTTAGGGTCTTCTATTCCGACAGTAATAGTTATGTGTAGACAAAAATGATTCGTCCCATATTCTGAATAAGAATAAAATTGATTTGAAACCCTAAACTACCCCATATTATTCTTACGTATAGTAAAAAAATCGTGAAAAGCTGAACGAAATTCCGAGAATTTGAAAATAATATGCTTTTGATCTTCTTATAACTTCACTCATACCTTCGTAAAGCAAAAATATGAAAATAATTACTCTTACTTAAATTATTATTACAATTTCTTCGGCTGAGTTCCTTGAAAAGAATTATGAAGTCCCAGTTTTTGAGTTTTAGTTTGTTTTACAAGAAAACGTAAGGAATCGTTTAACTATCGTTAATTGCTTATTTCATAGACCATGTTTTAAATTTTCTAAGTGGAAATACTCACCATGACTAAACAGATTTTTTCCAAACCACCTTTAGATTTTTACTGCTTTTGTCCATGGTAACTACGGTCTACTAATACCTAGAGATTCAGTATAAAAGAAAATAGAAACCGAGCTGCACTCCCGCCTTTTTCTTGTATCGTGGACGTTACCGTTACATAATAATGGATGGAAGTTACCGAGTTTATGTGCAGAATAACAACAATGAAAAAAATAAGTTTAATATTTGTTTTAAATGTATTTGATAAATTATCAAATAAAATGCTTAAGTGAATTCAAAACTTCATTTATTGATTAAACTTTCACTAAACATCTATCCATTTATAATTTAAATTTCTCAAAACCTTTTCTAACACGTGTTTCAATGTATTCAGTATCATTATCAAACACCGTATGTGAAGCTTGGTCTAAATTTTAAACTTAAAAATCTAAAAAGATAAAACATCGTATTGTAATAGTACAATTTCTTTAAATGGTAAACTTTGACTTGCTCTGTGGTGTTGAACTATTGCTCTTGACTCTCAGGGTGTAAATGCATGGGTCATCAATTGAATTATCTGAAAACTTACTTGGGGTATCTCTTAGACCAAATGAAAGACTAGGGCATTTTCACAACGGGTTTATTAGAGGTTATGTAGCACGAACACTTATAAATATTATTTAAAACTACTTTTAATACTAGATACACTGTACCAGACTATTGATTAAAGTTTATGTGTTGTCTGAATTTCTATTAAACTATCCTGGAACGATAATACTTAGGAATCTGTGATCACAAAATATGCATCTGACAGCTGTCATCTGTCAAACGCTCTGGCGGGAGATGGAGCAAACTCGAGGTCAAGATGGCGGCAATTACATGTCGTCACCCACTAGCACGCTCTAGCGGCTGAAGCAGCAAACTCGATGTGACGTCACCGCTCTAGCGGCGGAAGCAGCAAACTCGATGGCGTCATCTTTGTCTTCATGGTAGCTGCAGGAAGATCTCAGGAGTTGAGTATTGTAGGCTTTGAAGCTGGAGAAATGATCGGAAGTTATTATAGGACACGATGAAAATAACTTGGCAGTAATACAGGACACAACGACGGCGTTCCCTTTTTTGATAGACTGTTTGGCGGGAATTTAAACCAGACGATACACGCGTGCACGTTCTTGTGAGACTATGTCGACTGCATTTCCACTTGGTCCACGTCAGTACGGATCACAAACTTGCACACTCGAACTAGGAACCGTAGAGTTAAATTCAAGTACATAAAATAACTTTACAACGGATTATTGGTGTATTTTCGTGACAAAATGACAATCCGCCGACGAGCACGTCCGCTCGACTAGGCCGATGGTCCTGGAATGGCGTGGTCCGAGTCACATGATGAACCGACGGTTAGAAAACCGTTATTTAAGTAGGTCAAAGGAAGTCGATCATGTGACTATATGATGATTTATTTAAATTTAATGCGTGATACCGCTGTCGGTATTACAGTATAAACTAACAAACCAAATAGATTATAATATGAGAACTGAAAAAAATTTACAATATTTTGAGGGTATTCAAAACTTTATTCACACATTTCACGAAAGACTCTATTAACGAAACAAATTTAATTAATTCGAACATAGATGGTGCCGAAAAAGTAACATGTGCAAAACGGTTCCAATCAAAACATTAATATAATTTCCAAAAATTGAGCAGTGTGATATTCTACATTTAAAATTAATATAAAATCTAACTTAATTAATAATTTTAAAACCCATAATTTACACAGTAACATTGCCTAAAGTATCCTAAAAAAAAGAAACAGTTTATAGCTCCTCTTCATCCTCCAACGTTCTAGTAAATTTGGAATTAAAAATGAATTGAGTATCAAAAACCGGCCTAGGCTTGCTATCGTCATAAGACACTCTTACGTCACAACCCCATTTGTGATTTACTTAAGCTTTCCAGAGTATGCGCATCGCTGGATTATATAAGATTTGCTTTATTGTCACACTGTGTTTGATAAGAGCAGTATTCTAGCGGTTTTATAGCTGAATAATGTCTTAGAATTCAAATAAATATAAACAAGGGCTCATTTAAGGCGTATCACGTATAATCTACCCTGGTTTCATTAAGCGTCATTTAATTAACCAAATTTCTCGAGGGTCTTTAAAACTGACAAAGTTTAAGAGAAATTTCTTTACCAAATTTAACATAAATCCGAACTTTTACGTTAGGAGATCCCTAGTTAGGTTCTGTTCAATATTCCAGCATCGAAAATTTCTTACCGTATTATAAAATCAATATGAACAAATTTGCTCTTTTGTTATATTCTTATTGTACCTTCATTGTGCTTCAATCTTCTTTTGTCACTTTATAAAAAAGTAATTTGTACTTTTTATCAAAATCAACGTCGAAAAAAATATTCTAAAAAATAAAAACTCAAATATGTATGACTAAACAGATAATAAATAATAATAATAGATGTCAACTCCCATTACTTTAATAACAAAAATCGATATAGTACGGCTGTCCAAACTCAAAACACAGTAAGGGACATTTTTTTGAAGTAGGTTTTTTTTTTGCATTTTTGGACTAAGTAGATTCTACTTAGTCCAAAAATGCAAAAAAACGTACTACGAAAAAAATGTCCCTACTACTAATTACTGTGTTTTGAGTTTAGACAGCCGAGTATACATGACCTTATTTCTGTAAAGTTCTGGAAGAAAAACCCGACGATACCTCAGAGTTATAGAAAAATATATGAAGCGTTTGAGTTGTGGTAATGAAGTAGTATATATAAAATAAATGTAAAATCACTCCTCTAACAAAAATATTTTTTAAGTAGAAACCACTATTTCTTAAAATCTGTTATGACGCGTGTTTCGATGCTTTCCGCATCATTTTCAAACACCGTATGTGAAGGTAATTCTTAATTTAAGAGCTGTGATCTTGAGACGTTAAAGGTTGATTTGATGATCCCACTGATAAGATATAAAAAATATTTAAGAAAATTTGAATAAATAAATGAAAAAAAATAACTCCAACACTTTCTTCAACTTTCAACAAACAACTTTTAAATTTAAAATTAGCTTCAAATACGGTGTTTAAAAATGATGCGAAATGCATCAAAACACATATCATAAAACATTTTAAGAAACAGTGGTATTAACTAAGTCAAACTTAAATTAAGAATGAATAGATTTACAAAGTGACTTAACGAAAAAAAAATCATTAATTAATACAATTGAAAATAGAAGGAAAAGTTACATTGGAACCTCTCATATCGAGTAATTCACATAGCGAGGAAAACAATTGTGAAAAAGTTGCTCTGTTAACGAGCGATATTTCTCATAATGTATTACAGAGAAAAGTCCCTTTTACACGACATTAACTTGTGAGCCGCTCCAGTGAAAACAAAAAATGTTTCGCACAACGCGTGTTTCGCTTAACGAGTAAGATTCCGGAACGAATTAAGCTCGTTATGATAGTTTTCACTATACATCAAACCCAGCTCCCCACAATTTTATAAGTACTATTAACTTATCGTATAATGCTGTGAAAAATCTATAAAAAAATGCAAATATGTGGAGTGAGCTTACCATATATGTGGATATGAAGTGGCTAGTGCTGAATAGACAAGAGGATGACTCATAAGTTAGCTTTCTGGCTATTGTTACTTCTAATAGTTACGAGAATTCATTAGTGAAAATAATGTATAACATTGTTAACAACAAGCGTAGTCATTGCAGAATGGGGGTATCTAGGATATGAGGGTTGATTGGTCAAGGCCCTGCACCCTCTATCTTGCACCTAACCCTTTGCTACTCACTGAAGAGGAAAATTTCTTACTTCTAAAGCAGCCCTAGGTCACTAAGGGTTCTGTTACAAAGGCATTATCTGGATTAAGTTGTTATATGTTTATACATATATACATATATATATATATATATATATATATATATATATATATATATATATATATATATATATATATATATATATATATATATATATATATATATATATATATATATATATATATATATATATATATATATATATATATATATATATATATATATATATATATATATATATATATATATATATATATATATATATATATATATATATATATATATATATATATATATATATATATATATATATATACTGAATTTTTATTATTTCTTCAAGAATAACTTGTAAAGTTTGATTTTTTTATCCTTATTTGTGTTTTAATTTACATAATTTAATATTTTGTATATTAAAAGCATTTATTACTTTGTGGTATAGTAATTAAACACTTTCATCATCCATTGTTCACATTGTGTAATACCACTTTAACGAACACGTATTCGTGACTACCGGTTTCGGATTTTTTTTACCTTCTTTCCGTCTTTAATTTTTATTTAACACAAATGTCAAATCGTACGAATTTAATTTTAATGACCTGTTGATGGAACGAAGTAAGTGTTTATAAAAGTGGTATTACACAAGTTAACAATGATAAGGAGATGATAAGGAGAGTGTTTTACATACTGTACATTTGAGACACAGTTATAAAAAATGTCAACACATTTTAAGTCCCGAGAAACTTCCAATTGTTGAAATGCATAAAAAAATATTGCACAAACTATTTTTTTAAAATTATATTTAAAATATATGGATATAAAAATGCTACACACCTTGGTTGCCAAGATTCATAAATTGTATAGAAAAAAGCAACAGAGTTTTGGCGAAGAAAATCTCACCGTTAGCTCTTCTTGAACGTATGCCAAAAGCGTGCATTTAATAAATAAAGAAAATTATATTTACCACTACAATCTTGAAAAATAAAACTAGTTCACCTAACTTTTCACCTGCAGATGAAAACATCGGTTAGTTTTCAAAACTAATTTAGACAAATTCATTTGGTGGTATTATACAAGTATTTTAATTTTCAAAAATAATTCATATTAATTCATGGTTAATTTGAATATTCATTAAAATGATTTGAGTAGAAAAAAAATCTAAATTGGCTCCAATTGAATGATGCGGTCATTAATAAAAAAATCTAACAGACTTCACAATTCTATTACAATATGACATTGTAATGATCCATTTTGTGTTATACATCTTGATTTCATAATTATCAATTTGTAAAGTTCATTTGGAAGCTTAACATCCCCAACCCGGTCATTATAACCCGATTTACTGGCCGCTCAACCCTAATCATATTATTAGTGTCCATCTTGCTAGTTGTTGCTCAGTTTGCCTAATCTAAATCACTTAGCTTTGATGTTGTCTCGTTTCATCTCCACCTAATGTATCTTCTCTCATTATATCCTAAGACTTTACTGTTGATTAATTACAATCTATTTTCGCATTATCAATCATCAGAAAGCATATATCAATGCAATTATAATACGGGTATAATAAATACAATAAGAACATATCTACGTAGACCTGGTTCCAACCCCAACGTATAGGAGTGATGTTATAATGGTGAAATGAGGAATAAATGCAAAAATCGGTTGTTGGATAAAGTGTACCAATAAAAAATGGTTAAAACAAAGTTGTTTTATTTTATAAAGTTAATAAATGCAAAGCTTAGAAAATTAAGAATGGTGTATTGAGATGTTTTGGATATTTAGAACAAATGAGTGAGGAAATTACGGTAAAACAAATTCATAAGCAAACGTGTTTGGAGAAAGGAGCACAGGAAGAACTAGGAAAACTTGGCAGTATCAAGTATGTCAAATACTTAAATGTGGTCAGGTCAACTGTCGGTATAATGGGCGGGTATGTATTGTATAAGGAGATGCATGGTCGTGTAAGAGGTGAAAAACATTTTCAAAGACAGAGTGGTGTGGCGTTCTATTCTCTCTGCCTAAGCGGTATGATGGTTAGTTAATTAGTAAATTGAATAAAAATGATCCTTTTGCATCTGATACACTCAAAACATGTGTTTCAGATGTTGTTATTTAGTGCAAGTTGTAATATTCGCAAACTGTTTTAATTTAGCATCAACTGCTTTACACTATAACCTACAAAACACACAATATCCATAATTAAGTACTCGACTTAAGACCTTCTTATCTCATTGAAATTTAACGCCAGACTTAGTTACCCACTTCCGCCTTATGTACATATCTTTCTACATAATATTCTGCTTATGTGAATAGGTAACGGGTTGGAAGATTATCCGTAAGCCGTGCTCTTATCTTTTAAAACTTTCGACGCGATCTTCTTACAGTTTCGACTGAGTTGAGTCGATGATCACGGGAGACTTTTTTGTCGGCTTAGGAAAATGGCTTAAGTCTTTCGAACTCTGTGCACGGAGTTAACGTGAACTTACTGCACGGAGTGAATATTCCTTCCGTACCAATATCGACAAGATAGCAACGAGTTGAGACCAATTTGAGGGTGAAACTTCTACGAATATGCGTTAGTATTTTTTAATAACTTTTATATGTATATTATTATCAATTTGATGCAGTGACCTTTGCACCGTTGAGTGTAGATAAAGGACAGCAGTAGTAATCATTAATAACAACAAATATAAAAATATCCCAAAGAAAATAGCATTGATTTAAGTTATAATGAATTATTTTTACAACATTGAGTAAGTATGAGTGTGTCCAATTACAGGAGTTATTTTCATATTGTTTTTTGACATCTCATCAAAGATGAAGAAAGATATGGAAGTCTGGGCATTTACGGGGCTGACGACCGTCATAGGCTTAAAGTGATACGTATAACAGTCACCGATTCAATTTAATAATATGAAAATAACTCCTGCAATTGGAAATAATCCAGATTTTGTGAACAAGTATTTGGACATATTAAAAATGTTGTAAACTTTTATTTGGCAGAAAACAACCGATACCTTGTTTTAACTTTATTATTATTTTTATTTTTTTTTTGTTTTCTGATAGTCAAGTATTTTTTTTATTTTATATTATCACTAGTATTCTAGTTCTACTTATAATACCTATTCTATTCTTGCCAGTGCCCTTTACTATGACCTATATTATATTGTATACCCACACACAGGTCATGCCTTTGGGGATTTTTGTATTTTTATTTTATTCATATTTTTTTTGTATTTGAATTTATGTCATGTTTGTATAATGCAAAAGAATTTAAAATAAAAAAAAATCAACTCAAAAAACTCGAACGTATAGAAGTCAATGTGCGGCAAAACGATTTATTACAGATGTTTGAATGGTGATATAAGAAAATGATGTAAATATTTGTAAGCATTATCGATAAATCAAGTATTTTTTAACCCTCATCCGCAGCCAATGGTGCATAGGGTATTGCATCGTAGTAACGCAGTGTTATCTTGATCGTTAAATGCATGAAAGCAAGGTGATAAGGCCTTCGCTTCTTGTACGGGGTGATATTAAATAAATATAAGAGTGAAAATCACCCAAATTTATTTTGACCCCCCTGGAATCGAACCCGGGACCTCCGGCATGGTAGCTAAACGCGATGACTACAACACTACGGAGGTGGAAGTATAATCGAAGTATGAATGAAGTATAATTGATAAAATTAATAATGGGTTGTTAAATATTATTTTTTGACATCTCATCAAAGATGAAGAAGAATATGGAAGTCTGGGCATTTACGGGGCTGACGACCGTCATAGGCTGGTTTAAGTGATCACTTTACACACGTGTAACATTCACCAATTCTACCCATTATTGACAACCACACTACTTAAATTCTTGGGAGCTCTATATATATGAACCAATTTTGAGACCTTGTTCTTGAATCACTAGAACTTCACTAGAGACATCTATTGGTGAGATGTAAAGAAGCTTTTTACTAAGCAGAAACTCTTATATTAGTATGTGAGGTCCGGATCCTGGATTATAATCACACACATGAGAAACGCCAGAAAATACCATTTTCATTTTTATTATTAAGCTTATAATTTGACCAGATAATTTATTTACAACATTTTGAGTGTGTCCAAATACTTGTTCACAAAATCTGGATTATCTCCAATTACAGGAGTCATTTTCATATTATTTTTTGACATCTCATCAAAGATGAAGAAGAATATGGAAGTCTGTCAGACTATGTCAGAATATGTCTGTCTGTAGTACGGTAGCCCAGAGTGCTGACCATTACACTACGAAGACGGACAATGGCGTGTGACGGTGGCGTTCTGTTCTCTCTGCCAACCCTTGCGGTTCACCGCAAATGCGTCGAAATGTTTAGTTGATAAGTTAATAAGTAGCTTTTTTTAAACATACTTAGTATAAACCTATCACGAAACGGTTTTTACACGGGTTGCCAACACAACAAACGTCGCATAAAACAAACGAATATCGGAGAACTGTCAAACGTTGATAAAATATTTTTTGACTTGTTACTGGTTCCTTGTAAATTTTTGCTGTTGACTTGGTTTTATGTTCGAACCTTTATTTAAGCTTTATTCTGGAATTCTACTGGAGTTAATAAATTTTTAATATATATGGCATACTATTATTCGGGATATATTTCTTTTAAGCCGTAAGTTAACAATATATAAAAAATATATACTTACAAAGAGAGCGTATGACTGTAAAGAAATGTGTAAAAATAATAAAATGTGTTTCACTTGATAAATATCAGTTTTCCTAATATCTATTATAACGTACGTTCCAGTTTATTCGATATTTTTTTGAATACGTTATTTTAATTAAAATAAAAAATGGATTCTTATTACCACAAAGTGAGAGTCGAATCAATAAATAAAAATAAAATATGTAGGTACCTTGAATGAATATGTAAAAATTTTAATTGTTTTGATAAAATCGTATATTTCAATCTAAAGCTTTTTTCAGATAAGCCTTAACGGCTTGTGTTTGGAAAAAAAATAATCGATCTATACAGTTACTGAATCAAATTGGTTATCGGTATGTATTTCCCTGCAATAGATGTGTACACATTAGCAGTGTCTAAAATATAATAATAATAATAAAGAATTTGGATTACTTATATAGCGCCATTTTCATAAAAAAATACCTCAAGGGCGCTTACTGTGAATGAATTGGGAAAAATATTAGGGTGGAAATTATTTAGCAAACAAATGTGTTTTTAGTCTTTTTCTAAAGATCTCTCACTATTTCTAACCATTGGTGGAAGAGCATTCCACGCCGTCGGTCCTGCAACAACAAAGGCACGCTCGCCAAATTTAATGTGTTGGTTGCGAGCTGGTAAGATCACTTTGCCCATTGCAGATGTTGTAGCCGATCGAAGCGTGAGACGTCTATCAACCAATTCATCTGGAATACACAGCTCCTTAAGATACTCTGGAGCCATTTTGTGTATTGATTTATACATGAGTAGGCAGAGTTTATACTCAACCCTTTCGGGAAAGCGTAACCAGTGGAGTTTGTGAAGTAGTGGGGTAATGTGACTGAATTTAGAAATTCCAAAAATTAGTCTCGCTGCTGCGTTTAACACTGATTGCAGTCGAGTCATTTTATTGTTTGGTAGACCCGTGTATATACCGTTACAATAATCGACTCTAGATATTACAAACGCATTTATTAATTGACGGGCAGCATCAACTGGCAGATTCTTGCAAATGCTTTTAATTTGCCCTAGCTGATAACAACATGTACTTGTTGTTTTGCTAATTTGAGTCTCAAGGGAGAGATCAGAATCTAAGAACTCGCCTAGCAGTTTGACGGCCGGTGTAGTGGTACTCTTTGGATTGAGTGGTGTCGTGTTATCAATCAAATTCTGTCGTTTAGGTGTGGCTATCCAGAGATGTTCCGTTTTGGACGGGTTTAACGTCAATCTGTTTTAAGCCATCCATTCTCCAATATAATTTACGTATATAACGTAGATATTCTGGAGATATTATAATTAAATTTTTAGGGGGAGTCATAATTAACAAAGGTATATTTTAAATTCTATTACAAATTAACATTCAATAAATTAGATGAAGTGCCCTAAAACCATTGGAAAATTTCAATTGAAATTAAAATTGAAAAATGTAACCTTTTTGAAATATATGTATGATTATTTTCCTTATTATTTAACATGCAAGAGGAGGCCTGTAAATATAATGTAATTAGTAAAAATAAATATTTTTTTAATTTGGATTAGTTTTTTTATTCACAATATCCAATTGGTTTTGAGAACTGGATTTGCTCCACTTAACAATAGTTTTTAACATTTTAATAAAAAAAATAAAACATAATTTATCACGTAAATCTTAAAACCTGTTAAAGTTCAATTTTCCGCAAAAGATTTAGTCCCATAATATTTTCCACATACATTATTTTTATAGCAATATGAATAACAAAATTTAGCTTTGTCTTTCGTATTACAAACCGTAAACAACACCTGTTTGTCTATAAAATTGTATAATGTGTGTTGTAAATTCTGGTTTGCGGCATCGGTGCTATTATTTCCTGTTGCTGCAACTGCAATAAGGCTGCAAATTATGAGACATAAAATCCTCTTTTTTTAATATCCACACACTCTTTGCTTTATAAGTCAAGTACAAACATGATCTATTTTAACATAACTGGATGCTTTGAATTTATTTAAACAAGAAAATACGTTTTAAATCGCTTACTATTTTATTTTCTGTTCTTAATATTTGGATATATTTTTTTAAGAAAAAAATATCGTTTATTTTCTAATTATTTGTAGACTTTTTTTATATTTTTAAATTTTATTATTATTTACAACCCAGCAAATCGTCCTATCTTGGATTTTTTTTTCTTTTCTTTCAATTTGGAATATGTTATTCTTCTGATAGATATTGCATTTCATCCTTTTAAAATCACAATACATTTAAAATACTTAATCATAAAAAAATTTCCTAGGTGTTTCTTTGTTTCAGTTTCCAACTAGATTAATAACTTTATTTTACTGTCTTTTTTTCGCTCATTCAATTCACATGCCCAAACTCACACCTTTCTAAATTTTATTTTAGTGCTTATTTCAGCCTTGATTTTTTTCCTTACATCACAATTCGAACATCTACCATGCATTGTTTTGCTGCACATTTGTTTAAAAAATCCCAATTTGATTCCATTTAATCTTCTTTGATTCGTCTTTTGCTAACATAATGATTCATTTTAAAACGTTTGGGCTGTTAAAATGATAAAAAAGGTTTTAATTATGTATGAACTTCAGTTTTATGTAAATTGAGTCGAGTGTATTTTATATAATAATATGAGATATCATTTTTTTACTACGTTCAGTCAAGTTTTATCCTTCTTTTGCCAACTTCATGTTTCACATTAATATGTTAGGGTTGAAAAAATGATTAAAACGTCTAAATTATATAAGAACTTCAGTTTTATGTAAATTGTCAAGTCGAGTGTGTTTTCAATAATAACAGAGCCTAATATTTTATCCCCGTTTAGCCACATGCCCCTTTCAACATAAATATTTACCTCTTTGAGGCGAAAGGTCAGCCTTTTGATTATAAAATTACCTCCGCGACGGCAAAGGACCTCGGCTTTGTATCCAAAGGCTTTTTTGCCCGCAAAGCCAGTCGCTCGCCACTTGCTGCCTTAGACGCCCGGGGCCCAAGGGCCAAGCCGGGTTAATTGATAGTGACGGAATGTAATTTTGCGCAGACGTGTTAGAGAACTAGAGTTCTAGTAGTTACCCGTAGGTACCCACTTCCACCCATGTAAGTAGAATTCTAATATCAAGGAGTACGCTGTCGGAAAATTAAAGTTTGCGTTTGAACAAATTGTTTCAAAGGGTTCTTGAAAATGATGTAAGCCTTTATGAAACGAAACGCTCCATAATATTGGTTGATAAAACATATACGAGTAATTTGGGTATACGCAAAGGGAAAACATACATATTTTATGTAAAGAAATATCATTTTTATTAATTTGTATATTATGATATTTTGTATAGAATAAATATACTTCGGTGGGCTTGTTGCTATGAAACAAAATCAGACTAGTGATACTGGTAAAAACATGAACCTTATACAGCTGTATGATAAAAAATATGACCGAAAAAACATGGAAATAAAAATTAATCACAGTTTCAATGAACAAAAAGTTACTACACTAAAAAAATGAAAATGTAAATTAATGAAATCAAGGAAGGGAATGGAAAAAGGATCAGATAAGGAGTTGAAGGGGCAGAGGTTGAAAAAACCAAGGAATAGCTATATGATGGACACATAGGATTTCAAAGATAGATAATAAATGTTTCAGCCGTCTATTGATAATGTGATGGTGCAATTCAAAATTTTAATTAAAAAAATATATCACAGTCTCATCTTTTTAATGGGCAAAAAAATTGAGTTACTAATTTTTAAACGTCGCTTGATATGAAATTCATTTTAAATATAAAAAGCAACTGCTCATTGCACAGTTTCAGGGGAAGTTTTTCAATTACTGCATTTTAAAAGTTTCACCCTTAGTGTTCAAATGTCGCACCAGAATACACAAAAAACTTTTCCCGCTCGTTAAGTGAACATTGAAAATAAATATTATTACGAACTGCGAACGGGAATTATTTTCAACTTTAAAAGAAATCGTTCTTGCATCCCTTGAATGTTGACTGATAAGATTTTTAAAAAAAGTATAAACATATGTATTTAACACAATCTATTACTTGTACGGGCAAACAACGCTGAGTGCACTAGCCATTTTTTTCTAACGGGTGACGCACAAGGACAAGGATCAAAAAATATTTTTTTATGGATGCTCACTGAAATGCATAAGCCAAAAAATGAGGATATTTTCAAATTCTATCTGTAAAAAATATTTGCATGGACCTTTATAGTCAGCAACACAAATGTGCTACAAAGAGCAAATGCAGGGAGACAGTTGCTGACTGATATCAAGGTCTGGAAGGTGTTCTATCTGTGGCATGTATCAAGAGGAGAGAAGTAAGAGCTATTGCACCTTATCTTAAAAGGCAAAATATAAGGTCGACGAGGTGTTGACAGATAACAGATCTCCTGGCTCCAGAATATACGAGATTGGCTTCAGAATATACGAGTGTGTGATCAGGATCGTCGGAGCGCTGTTTAGAGTTGCCCAAGACAAAGACAACCACTTTCAAATGGTTTAAAATTTTTAAATGTTACCATTGATTTGTTTTTATACATAAAAACATAATAAAATAGATGTTTAGCCGATAAACACAATTTAGTTTAGAGAAAGGTCCTTGAAATATATTGCCTATACCCAAATTAACCAGCTGCCTGACATACATAAAATAAAACCCAGTTAGGGATCCAAAATGAATGAATTGAATAAAATACTTTATGCAAAGATACATATTTGTGTTTTCATTGCACCTTTTATTGATTTATATTTTACATTTTGCCATGTGTTTTCTAATTTGTTACTTTTTTATTTGTTTTTCAGTCTTCTTAACCTTGATCCCATATCCCAAAATGAGAAACAAAAATTACTCATCGGGAATAATATATATGTGACTTATGTATGTAATTTGTTTAAAATAAACAAACAAATAAAAATACTTGCATTAAAAAAATTTAATATGTGATTAGGGGACGTCCCCAAGGCGGAAAAAGTTGCACCGAAAAAGCAATTGGAACGAGTATTTTGGAAAAGTTTCCGAATTTCCAAATGAAGAGCGTGCAGAAAAGGAGAAAAATCGTCATTAAAGGAGCTGAGAAAAATGTAACAATGGGAAGTAACTGAAACAAAACTCTGCAGAGTTGGTACACTGTCATTATTGTTTTTGTTTCTTCAGAATAGCATTTCGCTTTTTATTCCTCATTTTACGCTTCGTCTCCATTATTCTTTTGTTTCCCTTTCGCAGCACTTGGGACATTTAATTGCCTAAAAGCAGAACTGGAATAACAGAAAACTATAAAATGACAACTTCCGAAGAAAAAACACACCGAAAAAATACGGATTCTCTGACAGTGCCTCGAAATTTATTGAAATTGCAAAGCTTTGAGAAAGCATTTTAATATTTCCGTATTCACGTTCCCGACGGAGCGAGTGATTATTTTGTTCGCTCTTAAGTGTTTTCACCTCGTACTCGAACACTTTCTTTAAAAATATGAAAACATTGATTAAGCAAAACGATTTTCTCTTGTTTACAAAACATTTTTTTTCAAATTCATCAAAAGAATCCATACGATGTTTTATTCATGTTTTCATTAAAAGTGAATGATGAAATATTTTAAATGAGAAAAATATAAAAGCGTATCTTTTGTTTACATTAACAAGAGTACAATAATTTTAAAATTTTCATACTTTTAACTCACAAGCTAATATTTTGTGTATTAAAATTATTGTTAACTGTCAAAGTGGCATTACACAAAGTAAACGATGAATGATAAGGAAAGTTTAATATTTTAATGATTCATGTATTAAATGTTTATTTTATCTTTAATTTTATTTCTTTTATCTGAATCGATTTGTGCAATTGATGGAAAAATGAGAAAATTACGTGGTTACGATTCACAATGCAAATCCTTTCTCGGGAAAGTTTATTTGACAGGTAGGGTGAATTTGGAGACAAGTGAACAAACACGAACCCCTATTTACTCCGTCACAAAGCGGGTGGTTCCTACTGTAAATTTGCAATTCTTTGTGGCTCCACTTTCAGGATTCTGCATGCAACAATATCGTAGGGGCACTTTGTGTGCTACTATTATTGCTTACCTGTGGATATTTACTACTTAATTGGTAGGTGTGATGCTTTTTTTCAACTGTAAATTGTATTTTTCAATATCTGATGTTGCGTTCTGTTGGACTGATTATTCAGTAGAAAAAAGATGAAGTATCTAAAATTTACTTTAAATTTGTTCACAAATTACTTAACGATCATTTAACGCGAACATAAAAAAATATGTTTTATACATTTTTCTGCTGCATTTTTTTTATCACTTTTGGAAAACCGACAACATTGATTATTTAAATTCTGATATTTTCTTTTACATAATAAAAAAAAAATAAAAATAAAATTAAAACTTACGTACATTGATTACATCAATGTGTTTAACAAACAAATCAATAAAAAAAATTAATTAATTGTGGATTTTCAAAATGATTTGTTTCCATACAAAATTGTACTAGATAAAAAGTTTTTATAAAAATAAATATTTGACACCAGCCTATGACAGTTCATTAACCCCATAAATACCCAGAGTTCTTTATTCTTCTTCATCTATCTGATGTCAAAAAAGAATATATAACATTTTTTGACCAAATGTTACATAAATTCGTTTCTCGTATATTTCTAAAAGCCGCAGATATACTCTTAAACGTATTACGTAGGTATTTATACATAAAACACTTTTACTGTAAATTAAGTCAAATTAAAAACATTGGTCCGTTTTATAAATTCCAAGTTATAAATAATTCAATCCATTCGTAAACCATTCTCTCATTCGTTTGATAAGCTGATTAGCGGTACCCATGAAAAATAAATTTCGGGATCCGACGAATGGTCATTTTTTCCCCTAAACAAGCACCTATTATCCTTTGTTATTTTGTTTTTAATTCTGTTAAAGGGATGAGTAATAATAACTGAAGCTTATTAATCTTTCCCTGCCTAACTGAAATACGGGTTTATTATACGTATATATTTTTTTTACTTGAAACGCTTTATCTTCACGCTTTTAAATTAACGATAACGTGATTAATATTTTTTTTATTTATTTATATTTAATTAAACTTATGGTTTAGATACAGTTAGGATCTAAGACTATTGGGATTAATCGCTAGATCTCAAAAATAATTGCCAACAATTATCCTCTTTTTCGAAGATTTTCAATCCCATTAATGTCGATGCTTATTTCAAAGATTAAAAATCTCCCGTCAAATTTTTATTTTCTCGAGACCGTTTTCCCCTTTTAAGGTCTAACTGAAAAAGAAATGAGAATTTTACTTTTTTTTTTATATGATTCTCTTTATTATTGTTTACTTTAAATTTTAAGGTAAAAATTATTCATGACATGTGGTGAAATATTTTTGTACGAATTTTAAAAATAATTACAAATTATATTTTAAATGAAATTTTTAGATTCTTATTACATTTTTTTGTGAAATATTAATTTCACATTTTATAGGTTTGATGATACAAAATTTTATTTGAAGTAAAAAAAAACTTTACATTAGATAAATGTACTGCCAGTACTTCTTTAAATGTACTATTTAAATGTGTCCTAAAAAATCATGAATATTTGTATAAAGAAATGACGTAGACAAAATACAGTAGACTTCAAACATATTTTATCTTTCAAATAAAAGTAGTAAAAATACCTTTAAATGATTGTTTTATCCCAATAAATACCGAATGAAAAAAATTACATTTAATGTCGTTAAAAATGCCAAAACCCAATTAGGATCAAATTTTTTTTTTACTTGTTTTCATACAATGCTGAAATCAGTTGTTTACTTCTACCGGATTAGTGAGATCATACCAAAGCGGAAGTGTATTTTTGAGAGGTAGGTATGTGCAACGGTGCTCACGTGTTCCACGGCTCGGATGCCGACATAACAAGCGTGCATTATGCAGTCCCAGAACGCGATATTTTAGTCGGTCTGTTAGATTTGTCACTTTGTGGTCATTGTGTGTCGCCGTGTGCCAAGTTTCCAATTACTAGAACAATACAATGGGGTCCTTGAGTGGTAGTAGACGGAACCTTCCCCACTCTACTACTGTAGAGTCCTGTACAGGAGTAGACTGTAGACAAGAGAAATAGTCCGGCGATTGTCGAATCCGAATGAATATTCCCGTATTTATGTGTATAATATTCCGGGAACAATTTGAGGATTAAGTGCTCGACAATACCCAGCTTCATGATTACAAATTGCTGGAGGATAACAATTTGTACTGAATAATAATATACTGGAATTTATTGTGATTTTCTAATAAATAGATGAATGCGAGGGCGCTCGTGAATTCATAATAATGCGGATGATGTATTACGGTATGTATGATGATATTATGTAGAGTACATTCAATCATCCGATGCATAACTTTAAATATTTTGAATATTGACGTAGTAGTTGCTTAAATGGTCAAATTTAACAAGCTTGTTATTTGAAAAATTAAATAGATACTTGTATTATACCACTTATTGAGTTTTATTTAAGATTATATATATATATATATATATATATATATACATATATATATATATATATATATATATATATATATATATATATATATATATATATATATATATATATATATATATATATATATATATATATATATATATATATATATAGAGGGGGGCGGGGTTAAATGGCAGGACTTTTTGCAGCTCTTATCCCTCAAAACGGCCAATAACAGGTCGCGAATACCAAAAAAATCCAGACTTTAATATTCCTACTTCACTCAGCTTTTCAAATTTAAATCTAGATAACAATAAATTTAGTATTTCATCAGTTTCAGATATTTTCATCATTTTCATTTGATTCGGTTTTAAAAAGATATACTATATCCAATTATTTTAATGATAATAATGATATAAAAAATAATGAGGTAATATGAAATCTGATTGGATTAATCATTTTATATTTATGTTCTAAGTCATCATTACAAATGTGTTTTGAAAAAAATACTTACGTTCCACAATCTTTTTTACTCTCTATTATACTCCTATTCAACCTTTCAACTTGGGCACATAAAAAGTTATATAAAATGGGTGAAATTTCGATGAAGTTTTCAGAATGTCAACTATCAAAGTACAACATTATTTAAAATTGCTAGTTATAGCAACTAAATCGGTAAATTATTCAACGAATAGGGTCTAAGTATACTTACTAACGCTTAACCCTGGATCTTACCTTTTTTAAAAAAGATTTCTGAATTGAATATTTATAAAATTCCTACAACTTCTTGTTTATGTTCTTTTTAAAAAAATTAAACATAAATACAGTTAACCCCCCCATAACGTTGACATAGGTACCTCTTTATCTAAGGGAATTTTATAAGGCGTTAAAATTTTAAATTGTATTTTTATATTTCAACCAAAGGAAATGACTGATGAGTCATTTAAAATTGAAATACAATTTGAAAAATATTAATTTCCGTACAACGACCTATCCGATAACGCGTTACGTATCTCAATGGGGGGTTTACTATATTTGTGTTTTACAAAAATATTTTTTACAAAAATACTTCAATTCATATTATTTCTATGAGTCTGTGTGGCTCCTTATTAGAAATAGGTATCAAATTGTGGTAGAGTGGGTTCGAACTGAGAAACTCTGACTCAACAGTCCGTGACACTAACCACTGGACCACAATCCGACAGTGTTCAATAAGAATACTGTTTTTTAATACAATTTTTAGGGGCATCAACATGAAAAAAAATATTTAATCATTTTCTAAATTTGATGAAATTAACGATTTCAATCATATGGAGCTATGTCACTTCACAATATTCGTAGTACTGGAATCATAATATTGACAATAGCATGACTCAAATTGACTATCGATTCGGTTGGGCCACGAATATAATTTTCGGAGGCCACTGGTTCTCGGGTAAAATAAACAAATTGATGTTTTTGTTCCAATAAAAGCGACCCGAGCGCGCTTGATTAAATTTAAAGTAAAGGTCGATTCGAAGTTTGACCCATGAATTCGCTGTACCTTTTGCATACATACATACGTATCTAGCGCGTTATTGTTATATTTCTCTCAATCATCGGTTTGGTCATCTGCTTTCGATAACTTTATGACAGCGAGTCCGATAAATTAATATTCGTCAAAGTCAAACTCGGCAACGTTACAATTTAAATATTTCCGTACAATATATTTTGTAACAAAACATAATCACGAGGTATATGAGTTTTTTGTAAATGAAATATTTCATATTTATTGTAACTGCAGACAGTTGGTAATTTTCCCTATTGAATTGTTGGGTAATATATCCAAAATAAAACAAGGTTTATTATATTGAATTCTACATTTATTTATGTATATGTTATTACGTAACGTGTTTCGTCTTCTTAGGACATTATCAAACACTGACTAAAAATATTTATAAAATGTCCTTACATATTAACAATTATTATTTTTATTATATATACTCCTAGACCTAATAATAGCAATTATTGATAGTCCTAAGAAGACGAAACGCGTCACGCGTAACATATACGTAAATAAATGTAGAATTCAATCCAACAAGCCTTACTTTATTTTGGATATATTACCCAACAATGAAATATTTCATGTCTCTTTTCAGTACTAGTGCAGCGGTTCTCAAAGTGTGCTTCGCGCAGCATTAGGACTCCACAAAGCCTCTGTGAAGACTCTTTCGTGACAAGAAGATTGCAACCCTTTTCTATCACGCCTGACATCAAACAGTTGGTTAAAAGTAAAAAACACCATACCGCACATTGAATGGAAATAATTTTCAATTTACAATGGCATCAATACGATGTTATTTTTTTAAGTGTATGGTATTATAATTAGGTGTGTATAGTGAACCCATTTTCGTATAATTTTCATAGAATGGTTTTGATCACATAAAACCAACTTTGGGTTATTTTATCACTCCGTAAAATATTGAGCGTTTTAAAAGGGTCCCATTTTCAAAAAAAAATTATAACCACAATACATACGTTCATACATTTTTGGCAAGGGAATATTTTCGTTTTACCTCCCGATTGAGATTATTTCGCCAAAAATATGTAAGTGGAATTTACATATTACAGATTTTTACATTTCCCAAAATATTATGAACAACGACAGTAAGGTGGTGATTTCGAAGGTTTTTATATCGTTTGTTTCAAAACCATTCTTGCAGGCCTATAACATTGTTTTCCTAAGAAAATTAGAGTAAAATTAGCGTGTACATTTCATATTTTAATACATTTTACCTTTAATTAATAATAATAATAAAACCCTTATCCGCACCCCAATGATGCATAGGGCACTGTGTCATATAAACGCAGTGTTATCTTGATCGTTTACACATGAAGGAAAGGTGATCAGGCCTCCGCTTCAGGTACCAGTCCATGGTAGTATTGAATAAATATTACAATGAATAAATCACTTATATTTATTTTACCCCCCTTGGGAATCGAACCCGGGACCTCCAGAACGGTAGCCGAGCATGCTGACCATTACACTACGGAGGCTACCTACCTATAATTACTTTATGGGAATTATCAATAAACATTTTTGTATAATTATTTAATATCTATACTACTATACCTACCTATAATTACTTTATGGGAATTATCAATAAACATTTTTGTATAATTATTTAATATCTATACTTAATACATTTATTTTTCGTAACTAGTTGCTTAATTCATTCCTTCGATCCTTGTCAAAGGACTAAACGTTTGATTGCATCGTTGATTAATAGAAACACAGCAATAACGACACTAAAGGAAATACTCACTCTGTAAAGAGGATAGCGATTTAGTTTTTTCTCTTTTGTTTAAAGCCTTATCCGTTTTAAGGGTATTTTACAACTCCCAATCAGAAGACTTTAATTAGACTTAATCTCAATCGTTGTACTTTACGGTACTCGAAGCACCACGTAGCAATTCCAAACAAAATAGGCATCTTGATATTTATTTTGATACTGCAAAATCTTTCTTTTTGTCCACTGGTTCTGGTTTATCAACCTGTTATTTGAAATTTCAAAGGCTGAGGATCGAAGCGAAGATTAAATGCCCTTCGCCCTTAGATACATTCGGAAGCGAAATGAGTAAGCATTAAATAAATTGGACAAAGAGCCAAGACTATCAGAATAGGGTTCTTAGAATAATCGTACTAAGGAAAATATGTTAGGGATGGTATTGCATTTGCATAAGGCTAATGATCGAAAATTTACTGGTTTCTGGTAGACTTTCAGTTCTAGAAATAATTTACCCATTTTCGGAAGTTGTTTTTCTCTAAATCTCTGAAATGATTCATTGTATTTATAATTTGTTAATTTATTTTATTTGATTCATTTACTTTTATTTCACAAACTTGTTTGAAATAATATCATGAAATTCACACAGATAATTTTCACTTTTTCTACCTCTGTAATGAAGAGTTAAAAGCGTATAGCTACTTACCATGCATGAGATTCCTATAACCAGAAATCAATATAAAGCAATGCATCTGTTTAACATGGTTTCATATGCACTATTTTTTTTAATGTTATCAACAAATAATCCTTGAATTTTTAGAAATGAAAACGTTTAGAAATAAAAATGAAATCGAAATTTTAGAAATTAAAATGAAATCGAAAATACGTTAAGATACCGAATAAGGCACACGGAAATTTGAGAAATGTTTTATACGGAATATATTGTCAGATAGGGAAGTAAGCGAATTCGATTCTGGAATGCCCATGTCCATAAAATGGAAGAAAATAGACTCGCCCGAAATGTTCTTCAAGAAAACTCAGACGGAAGAAGACCACCTCGAAGACTTCCAAAGCGATGGCGTGACATTTGGCAGTCTAAGAGATGGATAACGGAAGAGATAGATTCTCGAATCTATAAGAAGAAAGAAAATGAAGAGGACTGGAATGTTAAAATAACCAATTTAAATGAAAATCTAATGATTTAGAATACATTTTGATATATGCTTATATATATATATATATATATATATATATATATATATATATATATATATATATATATATATATATATATATATATATATATATATATATATATATATATATATATATATATATATATATATATATATATATATATATATATATATATATATATATATATATATATATATATATATATATATATATATATATATATATATATATATATATATATATATATATATATATATATATATATATATATATATATATATATATATATATATATATATATATATATATATATATATATATATATATATATATATATATATATATATATATATATATATATATATATATATATATATATATATATATATATATATATTTATATATATAAACACACTTACACGTAAAAGAATCTAAGGCTTTCCAAATCAATTTATCTATTTTGAGGCACGATCTCTGGAAAATAAAATGATGATACTGTTGATTTAATAATACTTCCAAGCAATACATAATGCATTGTCCAAACAAACAATAAACCCTCTCCGGGAAGGAAATGGAGTCGAATTTAAATTTACCCCCGATGCTGGATCAAAAGGTAACCCCCGCCCTGTTTTATATAATTCAAAGCAAATAAATGTAATGAATTATTCAGTGAGTTCGGGTTCTCTCTGTATTCCGTCTTCAGGTTTGCTAATGGCCGACCCGATTGGAAATGGTGTTGAGATTACGCAGAATCTGCGCCACAAGAGTTTGGCTAAAATATTGCCCATCGTTCCCCGCCTTGGTTGCGGAGCGATATTTTTTGTGTTTCTGGAAAGAGGAATTTAAAATTTATTATGTCAGCAATTTATAATGCTGCGGAACTCACAATCAAATTATTGTATGAAACGTGATGTACCCATAGAGTACCCATTCGTACAAAATCAATACAAAAAAGGGTAGGTTTGTATGTATTTATTATATTTGTTTCATCGTACATATATGTTTTTACAATTTCAAATCTACAATAATATATGCTTTCATTGCAAAATGGATGGAGGGTTTACGGGTTATTACTTTAAAATAATCGTATGATAGGGCAAACCTTATGTTTTTTTTTCTAAATCTCTTGAGATTTTATTAATAAGTCTTTCTATAAAATTCCACTATCAGGTAATAAAAATCAAAAGGAAAAAAATATGAAAAATGTTAATCAAACTGTATAAATTTTACTTTCCACTTTCGAAGTGAAGTGGTTGTGGCTTTTGGCTACTGCATTGGAGGTCCTGGATTCGATTTTTAGGGAAATCAAAATAAATATCTGGGTATTCGTGATGAATTTTTCACAATTACTCTCCCTTTATCTTACTGTCCTACTTGCAGCCTCTAAAAGTAGTTTTGCGAGTTATTCCTTTAATAATAAATTTAGAAATAAATCACTCATATATTCTAATAATACCCTAGATCTAAACCGCATGGTTGATTTCCTTCCTTTCATGTATTTTAGGATCAGAATACACTGCTTCCATGCAATCCTATGCCCTTTGAATCATAAGTGCGGGTAAGAGTAAGAAAGAGAACTTGAGACAATATAACTGAAGCGCTTAACTTAAATTTCATGATATAATGATTCTAATTCGATCATTTTAGAAAAATTATATTTTTTTCTTCTTCTTAAAAATAGAGCAGTCTTGCTCTTACATTAACATTTTCAATTGAAATTGATAATTTGAATTTAAATCTGAGATGGGTATTACATTACATATTTGGAATTAAATATTCATCGATCAATTCATTTTCTATGCTATGCAAGATCATATATATTGGAAACAATTATAATCATATCCAATAACACTGATTTGAATATCATGGTTATATCCAAATCCTTGCTTCGGCTTTCATTCCTTCGCTGGAAGTGATTGGTTAAAGATTAATCTATTCATTTGAAGTGAGGGCTTATAATATTGCAAGTATATTATATGTTATATAATAATGTCAGTCTGGAGAGAAATTATAATCTTTTAGATATTGACTTATAGATATCTTAGACGCACTATACGATATTAATATAATGTTATTTTAATTGCCAATTAAAGATTACAGTAGTATAAAAAATATAAAGTGATTTCTTTGAATATCTTCTTTATTATAAACAGTTTTTAACTTTATCGATGGTATTTTTGTTAACAATATGTTGACATAGAAATAAGACTCGTTTCCCCGGAACCAATAAATATTTCGATATAAATACCAAATGATTAATAATAAAAAAAAATAATTGCATCAGACCACTTTTGTTATGAATCAAACATCATAATAAATAGTTTGTTTTTTCAGTGTTTGTATTTTTTTAGATTTGGAATTCTCAAAACTAATCGTTTTCATATATTTTTTATATCTGTGAAGTGGTTTTATAGGTATAAGTGTTTTATTTTTATAAACTTTATAAAATAAAATAAAATAAAATAAAACTTTTTAAGCATTTATATTTTTGGTATTTTTATCCAAACGGTTTCAACAAGCACATCTTGTATGATGAGTATATATCCACCCCTAAAGATGACAATGTGCTTGTCAAAACCAGTTGGAATAAAGAACCAAAAATAAAAATGGTGAAAAAGTTTAATTCATAAAATGTGCCGTTAAGTTTCAGCAAAAAATATTTAAGGAATTTTTATGTTCTATTCAAATCACAAAGTTAATTCTAAATCAAAAATAAAAAAAGATACAATTAACGTGCTCATTACCATCGGAATGATCTAATGAAGACATGTGTTTTTTGTTATGAAATAAAAAAGGTTAAGTTTATACGTTTTTGTCATTTTGAAAAATAAAATTTTAAAAAATCCACCAGGAAAAAAGTTCATGAACAACCCTTATTCTCGATTCATTAAAATCTGCTCTCTATTATTTAGAAATGTTTTGTATATGGGCCGGTGAAGCATTATTTACTGTATCCACCGCAAACATCACAGACAACAGTGTCGTGAGTAGAGTGTTCCGTCATTCCACAAGTATTGCTCTAGAGTAGTCCTCCCGGATACAAGCGATTGCCGAAATCAAAAGGTTGGGCCGAGCCATCAACAAGCCGAGCACGCGGCTCGTTCTAGACCCATTTCACACTAGTGGCTGAAACCACGTGTACACAATGTTATTACAAGTAGCTACATATCAACATGTATGTTAATATTACGCGTTTCACACGAGTGACATCGAAGCTTATGTAACAATTTTTTATTTATATATTTTTTTTATTTGTATACATTTATTGAAATCACTATTTTTACATTTTAAGAACTTTTTTTGCAGAGACCCACCAAGCCACCTTGTGCGTCCTGTCGGTGGAGTTCTTTTTTGATACATTTTTTATTTTTTTCAACGATTTTAACCTTTCCAATTCTCGATGGTTTTACTAGCTACTTTTTAAAAGTAAAATTTGGTGAAATATTCCCTTCTTTTATGTTATATTTCAAGTTGTAGAAAAACAATTTCAAACAATGAAATATTTTTGCTCTTTATATTAACATATATTTTTTTAAACATTCAAATATTTTGAATGTATTTTAATAATACTTATAGTAATAATATTTTTGTGATGCATCTTCTTCTAACCCTTATCCGCACCCAATAGTGCATATGGCACTGCATCGTATTGATGCAGTGTTAACTTGATCATTACTTACATGAAGGGTAATATTAAATAAATATGAGAGTGTAAAATCACTTATATTTATTTTCAACCCTCCTGGGAATTAAACCCGGGACCTCCGGTAAGGTAACCAAACACACTAACCATTACATTGATATGATATATAATCACACGTTATTGTAATAAAGGCATTTACGCAATTAAGGAATCGATTAGAAAATATTTTAGACCTTGAATTATTTCAATCATTTGATCGTTTTATAATGATTTACAGGTTTTTGTCTCATAGTATCTAGACGTATCTATTTATGATGAGGACAACCTAATATAAGAACGCAATTTTATTTATGTAAAACTGTTAAAAAAAAGTGCTGTGGTTTTAGTTATTTGCTTGGTGTTTAAGTAGTTTTTATAACGTAAAAACGGACTCGTCTCAAAACCATGAAACGTCACATTATGTTTAAAATTGAGACAAGAGTGTAACACACTTTATACATGTTTTTTTAATTACTTGTCATCCGTATAAACTTACTTGCTTACTTCAGCTTTTTACTTATGTCCAGCATTGAAAAAAGACTTCCCTCGACTTCCACAGTTTTCTGTTGGACGCGACTCTCATCCAGTGCAGGCCCGCCACTTTTTTAATGTCATCGGACATCTTGTCTAGGTCACCTTACCCACGCTTCCACGTCCTGTTTTAGGCCTCCAGCCTTTTTTGTCCATCTTTCCTCAGATAGACGTGCCACATGACCTGCCCAGTTCCACTTTTGTTCCGCGATTTATCGAGCCACATCTATTACCATGGCCCTTATCCAAATATTCGTTTTTAGATCCCTAAGGAATATATTTTGCATCCATATTTAACTACAGCATTATTAATGAAAAATAATTTTAAGACTGAACTGAAGAAATGGCTTGTTTTGACATTGACGAACTACAGATCACGTGATCAAGGACCCTCGTGTGTATCGAGCCTTAGTTTGGATGGAGCATCACGTATTTGGATCACGTGTATGGAATACCCCCCGAAGGTCTATCATTCAAAATACTCATTATTGGAAAGTTAAACAGCTGCGAGGTAACGATATCAGCTGTAGGATATTTTCACAGGCAAGCTTGTACGAGTACATGATATAAAATATGAAAATCCTCAACACTTTTTATCTTAAAATACGTGTAAGAAAAGCAAGCTTACTGCTTATAAGAATTTCAACAAAAATATGTTTTCTACAACAATTTAAGATGTTTTAAACTTGTAACAGTTGAATGAATTAATTTCATAGGTTAATTGGGCATATTCTTAGAGCGAAAACGATTATTTTTCTTACCTTTTACATTCGTTTTTATTATACGAAAATTCCATATTTTAGTTTCCATATTTTTTACCCTTGAAAACATCTAGTTTAAGGGAATTTAATACCTTTACCTTATACCATCAAAGCCATCTAAAAACTCAATTTGGTCATACCTTACGCAAAAGTTTTTATGGCATTTAAAAATATATATTTTTATAACATATGGTTTTTCTTTCATCTGCTCACTTCCAATGATGCATGAGGAAAACCATTCGATTTTTACAATGAACGTTATCCATTATTACATGAAAGCAACATAAAAATTTAACAAAAAAAATATTCACAGCATTTATTCTGAACCCTTATCCGAACCCAATAGTGCAAAGGGCACAGCATCATATAATCGCAATGTTATCTTGATCGTTAACACATGAAGGAAAGGTGATCGGCCCTCCGCTTAAGGTACCAATCTAAGGTAATATTAAATTAATATTACAGTGTAAATCATTAATATTCATTTTCACCCCCCTGAGAATCGAACCCGGGATCTCCCATGGTAGCTAAACACGCTAACCATTACACCACGGAGGCGGCATTTATTACACGTGTCTAAAGTGATTACTTAACCATTTTTTTTTTTTGATATCTCATCAAAGATTAAGAAGAATAGGTGAAGAAGTCTGGGCATTTACGGGGCTGACGACCGTCATAGAAAATAACCTCTGACGACGAAATAATATGAAAATAACCTTTGTAATTGGATATAATCCAGATTTTGTGAACCTCTATTTGGACACACTCAAAATGTTGTATATTACTTAACCAGCCTGTGACAGGTCGTAAGCCCAGTAAATACCACAAATCCATATTCTTTTTCATCTATGTATGTCAGTATTTCAAAATTAAAAAAATAGTACGTTTTAATTGAAAATTATGAAAAATATCCCGAATAAGTAAGTATCATGACACGCGCTGCGCTTATGGAGGTGGAATAATAATAATTCGGACGGACATGACAGATTTACGAGCGACAATGAATATAATGAATGTTGCCTGTTTCGTCCCAGGTGATTCGCGTTATATCCGCTGGGATTACCTCTGCTAACTCTGTGATGAGCAGATGCTGCCCACACCAACTTTAAACTTTGTAACTTTGCCGATAGGTGTCACTCAGTGTTTAACGAGTTTATATTATTATTTTCTCGTTCCTGAAGCTGTATTTTAAATATCTTTTTTTTACATATTCATTTAACATCGAAGAGACATAAAGGCAATGTATTAGAAGCCAATATAATCATTTTTAAACCGAAATGATCCCCATAAACTGTATAACCTATTTTCCACTATCCCAACAATTAATAGAATATTAAATATAAAATATTTATCTTAACTTATTATAACCCTTATCCGCACCCAATGGTGCATAGGGCACTGCATTGAATTGACGCAGAGTAATCTTGATCATTACTTACATGAAGGCAAGGTGATCACTCTTGCGCTTCAGGAACCAGTCCAAAGTAATATTAAATAAATATTACAGGTTAAAATCACTAATATTTATTTTCACCCCCCCTGGGAATCGAACCCGGGACCTCCAGCACGGTAGCTAAACACGCTGACCATTACACCACAGAGGCGGACAATCTTAACAAGGATAAAAAATCACGTAAAATTAACATAATAATCACTGGAAGAAAAATTTATCCCGGTGACACATTTTTAAAAATCAGTTTATTTTATTAAAAGTTTTTTGTTCCACATAGATACAAAATTTCTTTAAAAATGATTTTTTTTTAAATTTATGAGATCATATAAGATTGAAGAATGTACTTTTTGAAATATTTTTCCTATTTTTTTTTTAATATTACTCAAATACGTAGTAATTTGATGTTGCAATGAAAATAAGTCTCCTCTTTTTAAATTATTCTGATAAAAATTTACATATAATTATTTTTATTTTGGCTTCACTTCAATCTAATAGTTCTGCAAAAAAATATATCAAAATTGTCCTGAATTAAATTTACTATATAAGATCTCATTACACCGCCATCATAATTGTAAAACTTTTGTAGATATGGAAATTTTTGTATGCATCTTCCAAATTAAAATATTCCAATGATTCTGAATATTCTAAATCATGGGTCGGCAACCTTTTGTTGTAAAAGGGCCAAATATTTTTCATGGGGATCAGTGCGGGCCGCACTTGCAGTAGGTATACATACAATATTTATGTACAAATATTTTAGTTTTAAAAATAAAACGCTAAGTGTTTATTTTAACGACATTTATTGTATTTAATAAAATCAATGAGATTCCCTTCGCTCCCTTTCTCGCTTCCTTTCAGTCGATTGTGTATAATATCGTCCGTCATGTGCGTTGCGGCGAGAATCTCGCGGGCCACACCAAGATCTCTCGCGGGCCGCATGCGGCCCGCGGGCCGCAGGTTGCCGACCCATGTTCTAAATGATCAAGAGTTTATTTTATGAAAATTGTAAAATGTATATATTCTTAATTTTTCTCTCTTTTTGTGTGTATATTGGGTAAAAATGGTTAAAAACAAAAAAAAAATGTATTAAAAAAGAACTCCACCGACAAAACACACAAGGTGGCTTGGTAGGTCTTTGCAAAATATTTTTTTCAATATGTTTAAAATTGTGATTTAAATAAATGTATACAATTTATTTAAATGCGATTCAGTTGGCTTGGCCATGTACTCCGCATGCCTCCCGAGAGCCTTAATCAAGCTTGCCTCTTTTACAAGGCATCAGGTTCGCGCCGCCCAGGATGACCACTGCTGACAATTCGTAGGCAGTTCTCGTCAGAACTTCGGGACGCGGATCTGACTTGGGAGGATGCAAGGGAGCTGGCAGCCGACAGAAAAGCCTGGAGACAGTTTGTGGACTCCATATGCTCCACCTAGGGAGCGGATATGGTTATTATTATTATACAATTTATGTTAATAAAAAAAGACCTATAAAGGACCTACTTTGTCATCTATGTATACTGAGATATCAATGCAATATTATACATTGTAATTTTAAAGTTCTGCATGATTCTAATTCGAAAAATATGGATTTGTATGTATTCACAGAACTCAAGACGTCTCCTACAAATTGGCAATTATTTCAATTCTCATGTTTTCTTTATCTCTGCATTTCTAGCGCTGTCAACCTACTGAGACTATATCCTTTGATGCCTTCATCTCCAGTACTGCCTTAGAAGTAAGAAGTACCTCTTTCTAACAGAAAAGCATTTTATGCGAATAGTTTGTATGATATTTAACTCGTGTAAATTCAAATTATTTAAACTATTTACTACATAAGAGTGCCTAGACTTAACCTTTAACCAGTTTGGATGAAATTATTTACACAACTGGAATGCCGCATCTGAGAGAGGCTGATTTTCATAATTGCCTTACTCATTTACTATTCTCAAAATTAATAAATATTTAAAGCATTTAAGAGTTATTTTTACTTATTTATTTTTTACACAAATGTTTGTATATAACCACTCACCGACATTTTTACCGGTTTCGAGACCTGCCCATCTCTTTGTCAGGACATAGTGTATCCTAGTGCATGTTTGTGCTGCAACCCCTAGTGCATGTTGGTCTTCGGGTCGACATGTTTTAATATGATAATAAGTCTGGACATTTACAACTCTTACAACTTACCATTGTCTGGTTAAAGTGAAAACTTTATTCACTTTATAACATTCTTCCCATGACTGACAATTGAAATACTTAAAATTCGATTTGTTGCAAATAGTTTTTTTCTGAATAAATTTCAGCCTTTTCTAGACACACGCCTGACACCCTATTCTTTATTAGCCCATCTCAGTGTGATAGGTGTGCTGACGAAATCATACCACTCCGCTACATTATAGGGGTAACTTCATAAAAAATCTGTATCCATTATGGTTACATCTTTTTTATTAACTCTTTTAAAATGTTGTAAATTTTCAAATTGTCGGAAATACTGTTAATATCATATAATAATAAGTTATAATAATTAGAAAAAGGTTAATTGGCTTGTAGTAACTTTACTTGATGATTACCTAAAGAATATGATGTATGTAAAGAGACCATTTATTTCAAACAATTTTATGTGAAAGAGAATTGCTAAAGTTTCAAACTGAAATATATCATTTTATTTCATATATTTCTAAGCTCTCGAGGCTTTTCAGAAAGTATTTTATATTCATATTTGATCAAAATGCGCGCAGCTTTAGAAAAAGTTTAATACCGCATGGTTGAAATTGAACTTCATATCGAATTACTTAAAGCTTTCACAAACACTAAGACATATAATCCTTTCCCTATAATATCAAACACTAAAATGCTAGAAGTCTCAAAGTCACAAATTAAAAAAAAAAATTAAGACTTAGCTTCATAAATCGTGGTTTAAAATGATGCGGAATGCGTTAAAACGCTTGTCACAATGAATTTTAAGAAATAGTGGTAAGTACTAAGTAACCGGGCTGTTCAACGTATGTGGAACTGAAGAGGGTGGTCCATAACAAACTGGAATGGTGAAGGATGTGTCATTTGTTGCTGTAAAGCAATCCACAAAATTAAGACCATAGGCAACTTAAAAAAATAAAAAAAAATGGATAGACATTCCCACAAAGTGACTGCCGAATCAATTAATGAAATCATTTTCCAATTATATTTTGACATCTCAACATAGATGAAAAAGAATATGGAAGTCTGAGTATTTCCGGGGCTTACAACCGTCATAGGCTAGTTTAAGTGATCACTTTACACACGCGTAACATTTACTAATTTGACCCATGATAGACAACCACACTATTCAAATTCTTAGATCATCTAGATATATTGATTAATCTCGATACACAGTTCTTGAGCCCGATACACTTCACGAGAGACATCTATGGTGGGACGAGGACAAGCTTTTTATCGAGCAAAAACTTTTTGATTTGTATGTGAGGTCTGAATCCTGGATTATAATCACATACTTAAGAAACGCTAGAAAATATCACTTTCATTTTTTTAGCTTACAATTTGAGTAAATAATTTATTTACAATATTTTGAGTGAGTCCAAATAATTGTTCACAAATCTGGATTTTCTTCAATCAAGAGTTATTTAATATTTTAATTTTCTTGACATCTCAATAAACAATGTTAAGAACTTCAATGTTCAGATGTCAAAAAATCCTACATAATTGGAGATAATCCAGATTTGTGAACACACACAAACTATTGTGGGTCAAATTTAATTAAAAAAACGGATAGATATTTTCAAAATTGACTGCCAAATCAATAGAACCATTTTCCTTTTTGCTGTTGTAATATACGATTTTTGGTACATGGGGCGAGGTCTTTATAGGATCGTTTAGATTGAGGAACATGGCTTTTAAGCAATACAATACCATGATTACTTAATCCAACACGGCTGATTTATTTTAACTCTAGCGATAGCTATTTAAATGATGTACGACTTTAATCTGTTTCTTGCCATGGACAGGGCCGGCGCAGGCCGTGGGCGGAGGACGAAGGATGCCGTACTTTACCCCTTTTAATCGGCACAATTACTGCTCTTTCTCTCACCAACTCCTGTAATTTAATTTCCCATCAATAACAATTTATTGCTTCAACTGCAAACGGCACTTTCGAATAGTAGATTACATCAGAAAAACGATGAATTTTTGAGTTTAATTATATGTATGTACAGTGAAACCTCTATCTATCGTACCGGAATAATCTTTTTCCCGGATGTGTCGTTTATTTCTTCTACCCCGAATTAATTTCATACAAAAATAGATCGCATCGATCGTTTCTATCCACCATTTTACCGCATTCATCGTTTGAATTATGCTACATGTTTGATATAATTTATCTGTTTTTTTAACTTTTTTTTTAATTTTCTAAATTTTGTTACATTCGATGACAATATTTCAACGTATGGGATACAGACTATCAAAAGCTTGTGTGATGGATACAGCAGAAGAGGTCTGAAGATCTTTGGGTTCTGTTCAACTTTGTATTTTTTTTTAATGAATACATTTATCAACATCTAATTCTTGGATTCTAGAAATTTCCACCTACTAATGGTTATGCAGATTGGGAGGACGGTATCTTTATTCGATCGTATCTCCTTGTGTATTGACTTCTTTATCCCGCATTCATAGTTAATTTCAATAGGTCTCTTTAAAAACAATATATAGAGGTTTCACTGTATATATATGAAATTTAACTCATTAGTCTCAAATAAAAATTATACTTACATAGTTCTACGATTATCATAATGATATTTTGTCAATCGTTTAAGCTTATCTAACATAAGTTATAAAAATATATACTTAATAATATAAAGTTAATAAACTAAATCTCTAATAAAGCGTTGTCATTATTTTATAATTATCTTTATGTCAAAAAAAAACGAGAGTACTTATTTTACTTTTTTATGATGGGAGAGGAGCATGAAATATATTTAATATGGAAAAAAAAATCCAGTAATTAATTTATGTAAATATAATAAAGTTATTATTCATTTTAAACTAAATTTTGCTTGGTAATATACTCGTTCCTACGTATATCTTCGTCAATTACTTAATATTTTGTTCATTTCCTAAGCAAAATTAAATAAAATCAAGTTCAACGTACCTTCTTCTTCTTCTTCTTTAAGAGCCATCTCACCTCCACTGCTGTATATATTCCTCTTCCTTCTATTCCATCCGGTCAAAGTCACATAGCGCACAAATAAAAAAATAAAAAAATAAACCCAAATTCCAACGAGACTTTACATTGATTAATGATTAAAGAAAACATTTCGTTTTTTACCACTTGAGTTTTATTATAGACTACATGTTTCAAAAGTTAAACTTCCATCATTCAGGTCTGTATGATAACTAAAATATAAAATATAAAATTGTTCTATAAATAAAGAGAGGGGAAAGTAAGGGAAAGGGGTTAGTCAAGGGACGGAGTTTGAAAACAAAGGAAAAATGGAAAGCAATGGTGAAGAATTTAGAAACAATATATTATTTAATAAATTATTATTAGAATTCAGGTTTTTTTGGATTTCTAAATTTTCAAGATAATTCATAATTTGGCCTTTATATGGAACAAGGTGTAATAATTTTAATTTATGAGAGTGAAATAAGTGATTAGTATCTATTACATAATAAAATATAACATAAAATATAACATAAAATATTACATAAATATTATATAATATTACATAATAAAATCAAAACTAAGATTAAAACAAGAACTAGTTAAAATGTAACTTAATTAAACTGGTACTAAAAAAGATACATTCCTTGTTATCTGTAAAAGAAAAAGTGTTGATAAAATTTAAAACCAATCCTAAATTTATGTGTATTTAAGAAGATCTATAAAATTTTCTCTCTCGTTGGGTTTTTAAACTTTTCCGTTTTCTCGAGTGAGTCGTAAATCATTACAGTAAATTGATTAAATCGTTTAAAGGAAAATACCGTTTTGATTTATACGTTCGCAGATAGGATCGCAGCAGTCTAGTGCACTCTACGGATGTGAGGTAGTAATTGTATCCAATAGCTTCGTGTATAGAACTCTGATCAGTTTGCAAAGATTACATCCCTTGGGACAAAACAAGCCCTAAGTGCTCGTCTATTCTGAATGCTGCTGTCCTGGTAGCTTAGCCTCGATATATTCCAAGCATCAAACAGTTAATTAATATTAATTCATTAATTTATTTCAATACTTTTATTTTTTATTGCTAATAAATACTGCCCTGTTTTATCTGAGAAAACATCTTATATTTATTTGTAGAGACATATATTTATATAAATGCATAGTGTATCGAAGGAAATACGGTTTTTGGGGACTTTTGAAATGTGACTTTTGCTTCCCGGTTAACGCGATTTCTGTAAATTTAAAGTCTTAATTTTTTTTTCATCTCAACATACATAAAAATAACATAAAAATCTGTGTTTCAACAAGGTTAATGAACTGTCGTAGGCTGGTTAACTGTGCTAATTAGTAACTCCACACATGTGCAACATTTACCTATCCATGATTGACAAACACACTAAAGTGAAAATTTAAAAATAACTCCTAAATGGAAAAAACCCAAATTTGTGAAATTTGGGTTTTCTTACTAAAATCGTTTTACATGAAAAGCTCCTATTAACCTTTTATTTCTTTCATTTTGTTTGTAACGCTGTAAATATGAGTTCACAAGAGCCATCTTTGTAGGATTGATAAAGCTTTTATTTAGCAGAGACCCTTTCTTCGGATGTATGCAAGTTCCGAATCCCGGATTATTTATACTGACCAGGAAACGTCCGAAAACAATATTTATAATCACATGCAGCTTAAAATATGACCAGTCATTTTTACCACATTTTGAGTGTATGCAAATAATTGTTTTTGCAAAGATATTTGGACACTCAAAATATAGGTTCATTATTTTTTATTACTTGTCTTATCTTTCATTAATCTTCCGGACTCAAGGCATAATATAATTGACTTCATAACACATAAACAGATCTCTTAGATCTCGATTCTGTTCTGTATTTTCGTCCTGAAGATAACCTTGACGTGGTGAAACCACGTTTCTCCTCTAGCCTGGCAAAAACAATCAATTATCAATCGTTTAATTTAATTAGTCTTAGGTAAATTTTTTTTCTGTGCACGCAAATATTTTTTATGGCCCCGACCTTTTATAATTTACCTGTCATAAAACTAAAATGTATTTAAAAGGTTTGAATCATAAAAAAACTGTCGCCAACCCGCTGGCCTTTGTGTAAAGGGATTATTTCCCGGCGGTTTTTATTATTATAGTAAAAACATTTGTTTATGATATAGCGCAAATAAAATTAAGTTTGATAATTGAAATGTCTAGACGTTAAACATTTTGGGGGTGGATACAAGCGCACCGTCAGCCAATGAAAAATGGTTTCGAGGGCGTGATCTTCAAGGAGAGAAACTGAATATAACGGGAAGAAATCAGTGGGATCGATCTCTTGGAAGCCGGCAGTTGGTCGGAATCTCTTAGAAGCCAACAGTTGGAAGGATCAGTTGGGAGGAATCAGTCGTAAAAGGAAAGACCGACCAGTCGGACTGGTCGGAATAATTAGTTGGAAGGAGGAGTTGGTCGGAATCCGCATCCGGGAAATCAGTGGGATCGAGGAGTTGTAAGCAGCAGTCGGGAGAGATCAGGGGGATCAAGCAGTCGGGAGAAATCAGACGAAGAAGCATACCTACACCAGGTTTTAAGACTTAAGTGAGGAGAAGAGCGGGAGCTCTACGCAGGGAGAGAGAAGATAGAAAAAGGGAGTTACTCATCCGGAGTATCAAAAGCAGACCCACGCCGGGTCATAAGCCTTCAAATTAAGAGCTGAAGCTCTACTAGGAGAAGAAGAAGATAAGAAGCAAGAATCATCGTACGGCGGCCCGTCATAAGAAGAACCTCATCCCAGCATCCAACGGCGCAGCTTTTTCACAAAGGATCACGGCGACACCAGCATCATGGCGCATCTTTTCCACCAAAGGTTAGAATAAGTTTAATTTAAGATAGGGTTAATTAATTTTAAGCTAATTTAAGATAGCAATTTAAGATTAGTTTAAGTTAAAGTCACTTTCGTATAATTTTTATATTTTTAATTAAATCAATTTAAGTATATTTTTTGTGCTGAATTTTCTTTCATCTCCCTACCCCTCCTTCTAATATTCCCAAGGCATATCAGCTTGATAAGGTGGGCGACGTCAATTGGCGCCCAACGTGGGGCCATCGAAATATTGTAAATTTCGAGGTTCGCGACCCTGAGAGAAAACTTACAAAAAAAATTATATGTATAGGAATACATATTTTTTTTTATTGACAGTCCCATTTTAAGCTGATTACCTTGAGAAAGGGGTAGGAGATCGTAGAAGATAAAGAAAGTAAATATTTACACATTTTATGCATATGTTTTTTTTTTTGTCAAATTAATATTAAATGGACATTTACATATATTTTTTTGCTCTCTCTTGTTTTAATACAATACTGCAGTGTGGTGTTAGGTTATTCGAATTTTTTTATTGATAGATTAACGTGACCGTAAACAAACAAAAATATGCCTCTAACTAGAAACGGCGCGTTGCGTGAGAAAGGGGAGAACGAAGAGAGAGAAATAGATGCTTGGGAAAATGAGATAAAGAAAGATCTCCGGATACATTTATTAGGAATAGGATTTAAAGTCCAAATGCAAATCGGAACGCAAGGAGCATTTTGGGTAGACAGAGGAAATAAATCTGTATACGACTTACGCGTAGCGCCGGGAGTTACTGAGCCACCCGAAACTAGGGATAGTTAGTTTAAATATTATATTTACCCACTAGTATAACCATGTACGAACAGAAGTAGTAAATAAGTTAGGAAATAGACAAATATTAATAATTTAATTGAAGATTGATTTTTTTGCCATTACAAGGCGGGGTGGATTGACGTGGTGAAACCACGTTTCTCCTCTAGCCTGGCAAAAACAATCAATTATCAATCGTTTAATTTAATTAGTCTTAGGTAAATTTTTTTTCTGTGCACGCAAATATTTTTTATGGCCCCGACCTTTTATAATTTACCTGTCATAAAACTAAAATGTATTTAAAAGGTTTGAATCATAAAAAAACTGTCGCCAACCCGCTGGCCTTTGTGTAAAGGGATTATTTCCCGGCGGTTTTTATTATTATAGTAAAAACATTTGTTTATGATATAGCGCAAATAAAATTAAGTTTGATAATTGAAATGTCTAGACGTTAAACATTTTGGGGGTGGATACAAGCGCACCGTCAGCCAATGAAAAATGGTTTCGAGGGCGTGATCTTCAAGGAGAGAAACTGAATATAACGGGAAGAAATCAGTGGGATCGATCTCTTGGAAGCCGGCAGTTGGTCGGAATCTCTTAGAAGCCAACAGTTGGAAGGATCAGTTGGGAGGAATCAGTCGTAAAAGGAAAGACCGACCAGTCGGACTGGTCGGAATAATTAGTTGGAAGGAGGAGTTGGTCGGAATCCGCATCCGGGAAATCAGTGGGATCGAGGAGTTGTAAGCAGCAGTCGGGAGAGATCAGGGGGATCAAGCAGTCGGGAGAAATCAGACGAAGAAGCATACCTACACCAGGTTTTAAGACTTAAGTGAGGAGAAGAGCGGGAGCTCTACGCAGGGAGAGAGAAGATAGAAAAAGGGAGTTACTCATCCGGAGTATCAAAAGCAGACCCACGCCGGGTCATAAGCCTTCAAATTAAGAGCTGAAGCTCTACTAGGAGAAGAAGAAGATAAGAAGCAAGAATCATCGTACGGCGGCCCGTCATAAGAAGAACCTCATCCCAGCATCCAACGGCGCAGCTTTTTCACAAAGGATCACGGCGACACCAGCATCATGGCGCATCTTTTCCACCAAAGGTTAGAATAAGTTTAATTTAAGATAGGGTTAATTAATTTTAAGCTAATTTAAGATAGCAATTTAAGATTAGTTTAAGTTAAAGTCACTTTCGTATAATTTTTATATTTTTAATTAAATCAATTTAAGTATATTTTTTGTGCTGAATTTTCTTTCATCTCCCTACCCCTCCTTCTAATATTCCCAAGGCATATCAGCTTGATAAGGTGGGCGACGTCAATTGGCGCCCAACGTGGGGCCATCGAAATATTGTAAATTTCGAGGTTCGCGACCCTGAGAGAAAACTTACAAAAAAAATTATATGTATAGGAATACATATTTTTTTTTATTGACAGTCCCATTTTAAGCTGATTACCTTGAGAAAGGGGTAGGAGATCGTAGAAGATAAAGAAAGTAAATATTTACACATTTTATGCATATGTTTTTTTTTTTGTCAAATTAATATTAAATGGACATTTACATATATTTTTTTGCTCTCTCTTGTTTTAATACAATACTGCAGTGTGGTGTTAGGTTATTCGAATTTTTTTATTGATAGATTAACGTGACCGTAAACAAACAAAAATATGCCTCTAACTAGAAACGGCGCGTTGCGTGAGAAAGGGGAGAACGAAGAGAGAGAAATAGATGCTTGGGAAAATGAGATAAAGAAAGATCTCCGGATACATTTATTAGGAATAGGATTTAAAGTCCAAATGCAAATCGGAACGCAAGGAGCATTTTGGGTAGACAGAGGAAATAAATCTGTATACGACTTACGCGTAGCGCCGGGAGTTACTGAGCCACCCGAAACTAGGGATAGTTAGTTTAAATATTATATTTACCCACTAGTATAACCATGTACGAACAGAAGTAGTAAATAAGTTAGGAAATAGACAAATATTAATAATTTAATTGAAGATTGATTTTTTTGCCATTACAAGGCGGGGTGGATTGACGTGGTGAAACCACGTTTCTCCTCTAGCCTGGCAAAAACAATCAATTATCAATCGTTTAATTTAATTAGTCTTAGGTAAATTTTTTTTCTGTGCACGCAAATATTTTTTATGGCCCCGACCTTTTATAATTTACCTGTCATAAAACTAAAATGTATTTAAAAGGTTTGAATCATAAAAAAACTGTCGCCAACCCGCTGGCCTTTGTGTAAAGGGATTATTTCCCGGCGGTTTTTATTATTATAGTAAAAACATTTGTTTATGATATAGCGCAAATAAAATTAAGTTTGATAATTGAAATGTCTAGACGTTAAACATTTTGGGGGTGGATACAAGCGCACCGTCAGCCAATGAAAAATGGTTTCGAGGGCGTGATCTTCAAGGAGAGAAACTGAATATAACGGGAAGAAATCAGTGGGATCGATCTCTTGGAAGCCGGCAGTTGGTCGGAATCTCTTAGAAGCCAACAGTTGGAAGGATCAGTTGGGAGGAATCAGTCGTAAAAGGAAAGACCGACCAGTCGGACTGGTCGGAATAATTAGTTGGAAGGAGGAGTTGGTCGGAATCCGCATCCGGGAAATCAGTGGGATCGAGGAGTTGTAAGCAGCAGTCGGGAGAGATCAGGGGGATCAAGCAGTCGGGAGAAATCAGACGAAGAAGCATACCTACACCAGGTTTTAAGACTTAAGTGAGGAGAAGAGCGGGAGCTCTACGCAGGGAGAGAGAAGATAGAAAAAGGGAGTTACTCATCCGGAGTATCAAAAGCAGACCCACGCCGGGTCATAAGCCTTCAAATTAAGAGCTGAAGCTCTACTAGGAGAAGAAGAAGATAAGAAGCAAGAATCATCGTACGGCGGCCCGTCATAAGAAGAACCTCATCCCAGCATCCAACGGCGCAGCTTTTTCACAAAGGATCACGGCGACACCAGCATCATGGCGCATCTTTTCCACCAAAGGTTAGAATAAGTTTAATTTAAGATAGGGTTAATTAATTTTAAGCTAATTTAAGATAGCAATTTAAGATTAGTTTAAGTTAAAGTCACTTTCGTATAATTTTTATATTTTTAATTAAATCAATTTAAGTATATTTTTTGTGCTGAATTTTCTTTCATCTCCCTACCCCTCCTTCTAATATTCCCAAGGCATATCAGCTTGATAAGGTGGGCGACGTCAACCTTTTCCGTTGTTCCATAAAACGAGGCCAATAAAATCCTTCCCTTAAGTCAAGGGAGGTTAGGCCCTTGAAGAAGTAATAAAGTATCCACCCAACGATAATCAGGTTCTTTGCCATTTTGTTTGTTTGCCACTCCTTTAAATGCGAAATTTTTGCTTTTCCTCAAACGGCACGGAATTAATTATTTTGTAACTTCACACCATTTTGAGTGTGATCGATTACTTGTTCACAAATCAGGGTTTTCTCAACAAAGGAGTTTATTTTTATTTTTATTTTTATTTTTATTTGTTCGGGAATTGTACGGCTTTACATTAAAAATGTATATAATAACAAAAATTACATCAACAATAATAAGCCTTACATTTCATTGACAAAAATAGTTACATTAATATTATTTATTGATTCGGCATTAACTTTGTGGAATGACATGATTATTTTATTTAAATTAAACTTACCACTCATTTGACTCTCATACAATTAAATTATTACACTCTCTTGCAAATAAAGGTCAAGTCATGAATAATTTAGGAATATATATAATTTTTTATTCAGATAAAACAATAATTAATAATATACTGTTTCAAAATACGTCACCATAATTATCAATGTTTCCTTTAAGAAAAAATTTTTGATCCTTAACCCCCTCCCTATATTTATTAACCTATATATACACCTAAATACATTTTTATTCGTTAGTTTTAATTTGTACCAGAAGATGAAAACAACTGTCGTTTTCGAAACTAGTCGTAAATAAAAATAAAACTTGACAAAGTGGATTATTCAAGTGTTTAATTTAAATAAAATAGTTACGTTCATAAAAGTAAAGCTAATCAAACAATTCCTTATTTATGTTATAATAACTATTTAAAACTTTCAGAGATAAAAAAAGATATGATATAAGTTAGTTTTACATTTTGACATATCTTGTTATCATTCATTTTAAAGTCAGGGTATTTCCATGACTTATAACCTGTCACAAGGTGATAAAGTGATCACACGCGTGCAACACTCTCTACCCATGATCAATCACACTACACAATTTTTCGGAACTCCCAGATATATTGATCAATATTATGACACAGTACATATCAGATCACAACACCGAATGTATAAGATCTTTGTTGGATTGGGAAAAGCTTTTTATCTGCGAGAGACGAATTTCTATTCAATTTATACCACGTTTAATAACATACTAGAAATACTAGAAATAATAATTGATTGCTTCTATTTTTAAACCCCTTTTCTATCATTAAAAAATAAAAATTATTTAATTACTTCGAAAATTCTTGATTCATTCACATATGTATTTTTATACTGCAACTTTTATGAAATGATCATATAAAGCATATTATATGTATTGTAATTTTTAAAAAAATCTATCTGCAATTACATTTATGTATTTTCCATTTGACGGTAGGTTATATTGTAGAGCATTTTCGTCCCGAAAAAAATGATTCAATATTCACGTGTACTTATAGGAAAGGTTAAATCTACCAGAAAAGGGTTAATGTGACTTTTATTTCTGCCATAAATAATAATATTTTACCTTCTCTTAACCATAGAGTTTGACTCAAGGCACACATCTTATGTATGCCTACATTCTTACATGCAATGTACTCGTAATAGGTATATTAGTTACACCAAGGCCAGCTTATAATAAAAATATTATATTACTGAACCCATGTTTTTTTCTTCATTGTACACATATTTACCATTTAAATTTACAATAATATATCCCCACTGAATTATTCCGTTTTTTATATGTTTATCTATATTTTTGATCTTGCGGTTCTATGTATGTTTTCATGTGATGTGTTATTGGTGAATTATATGTTGTTTTGATGGGAAGTACTTTCTTGTGATTTTTGTGACTTTTTTCATTTTTATGTCAGTTCTGAATCCTGGATTAAATTTTTATACTTGAGAAACGTTTGAAAATATAATTTAAATTTATTTTAGCTTATAATTTGATCAGATATTAAATTTATGATTTATTAGTGAGGATAGCAGCAAACAGCAATATAAGAGGTAACAGATATCCAGGAAGACAACTTAAACGATGGAAAGACAGCTGATCTTCCGTCTCACCGGAGCTGACTCTAAGAATAACAGGACACAGTCCAAGCTAAAGAAGAAGAAGATTACTTACAATAATTTTATGTCGGATTAAAATATGCAGAAAACTGTATTTGGCCAGCGTGCCGTTGTTTTCCGAACCCTGACTTTGACTAGTGTGTACATGATAAACAAGTAAAGGTACTTGTATTATAAATCTAGTGCTTTATTCTGTTGAAGCGCTGAACAATAAATAAATAATGCTAAATAAATAACAACATATAAGCAATAATTTAAGGCCAGATTGAAATATGCAGAAAACCGGATTTGGCTAGCTTACCGTAGTTTGCCGACCCCTGACTTAGACTAGTGTGTACATGATAAACAAGTAAAGGTACTTGTATTATAAATCTAGTGCTTTATTCTGTTGGAGCGCTGAAAAATAAATAAATAATGATGAATAAAATACAAAATATTAGCAATATTTTAGGTCAGATTAAAATATGCAGAAAACCGGATTTGGCTAGCTTGCCGTAGTTTGCCGACCCCTGACTTAGACTAGTGTATACATGATAAACAAGTGAAGGTACTTGTATTATAAATCTTGTGCTTTATTCTGTTAGAGAGTTGAAAAATAAATAAATAATGCTGAATTAAGAACAAAATATCAGCAACAATTTTAGGCCGGATTGAAATATGCAGAAAACCGGATTTGACTAGCTCGCCGTAGTTTGCCGACCCCTGACTTAGACTAGTGTATACATGATAAACAAGTAAAGGTACTTGTATTATAAATCTAGTGCTTTATTCTGTTGGAGAGCTTAAAAATAAATAAATAATGCTTTCTCTCCTTTGTAAGTAGTGCAAACACTGGCCCGCCCATCTAAATATCTCGTCCCTACCGTGTGCATCATGCATCCCCTATCCCCGTATAGCCAGATAGCGCAGGAAATATGCATCTGGACCGAGCACTGGGGCAGGACGAAGCTGCATTCAGTTGCAGACCACTGCAGTTTGTTGGCAATTTGTTCTGATGCCACGGCTCATTGCCCAACCCCACCAAATACAGCGCCTCCCTGCAAAATAATACGCGAACAAGGCTGCTCTATATTCCGGCAACTCCATATTATCTAAACGGAGTATAGTTTATTCGGTAGCACAACACTCGCCTAATAGAACGGACTACGGTCCATAACATTGCCGTATGCAAATAAGTTGTATTCCTGCGTTTGTTTTGCTGAAAGCACACACATGCAACTTTCAACCCTCCTTTCTGTGAAACATTTTCTTGACGAATTTTTTATTTTATTTTCTAGTCAAGAAAAGGTTTCCTTATGTACGTGACATGACCTTATATTATAAAACTAACCAACATATTATTACGCTGTTTTCCCGCATAGGCAAAGAGATACTAACGCTACACTAATCTGTATTTGCAAACAATCTTCACATTTTCCACATTCATGCATCTCTTTGTACCCCCCCGATTATTCCAACATTTGACCTAACCAATTTCAAGTACTTAAATCACTTGATTATGCTTAATATTTCATAGTCTTTTTCTGCTTCTATTACCACTCACATTGACCACATAATATTGTTTTACTGTTCTTTCTTCGCTTATTTGATTCACATGCACAAACCGTCTAAACATACCTTTCTTAATTTTATCGAAAATGCTTATCTCAGCTTTGGATTTTTTTTCCTTATATCATTATTCGAACATCAATCATATATCATTCTGCCATACATTTGTCTGAGAAAACATACTTCGACTGCATTCGTTTTACTTTCATCCTTTTTTCCAACTCTATGCATCATTTCCATACATTAAACTTCTTCTTCATCTTGTTGTAGGCCTTGTGTCCTGTTTTTAAGAAGGATTAGCTTCCTGGGATGTCGATTCCCAGCTATCGACCATCTCTTTGGTGGTCTGCCCGGGAGTCGTCTACCATGGGGTTGGCCGTACAGTACGATGTAGGGGGAGTCTGTATGGTTCCATTCTCCTCACATGCGCATATATTAGTCATAAACATTTTTTTATTAAAATCTAATAAAATTAATTTTTTCAAGCTTAAAAAAACTGTTACAAATCTGAAATAATTGTTATTTTATTACTATATCCTCCAAACGCTCCAAATAAAATTTTATGATTGAAAAATAGTGAAATGAAACAGCACTTTTTCGTGCTGCATTTTTAGAGTATTAAATTTAAACATTTTTACCTCGTATTTCCAGATTATCATTTAATTACATAATTTGCCTTTCCCGTCACTCACCGAAGTTCTATTCACATAATTTTAAATAGGAACAGTACAATAAAAGGGGTTTAAAGTATAGAAATGCACGCTTTCCATTCGCGCAGGAAGCCTCGAGATTTCCATTATACGAGTCCAAAGCATAATTGAATTTTTCCACCGTCTTGTAAAAAGCCCGAAAAGATTTCGAAAGGTATTCGCGTAAGAGTGAGAAATGAGATCTAAAGGAAGTTAAGCCTTTCTGTGATCGCGAGAATAAATAATTTAACTATTTCCTCCTTAACGCCAGCTTACTGTAATTTTACCGCGGGAAATGTTATTCAAATAAGTAGGTACTTATGTTCAACTTTGTAAATACATGACTATGTATACATATATTTCCTTTCAGTTAAAGCGTAAAAATTAATTTTCTTGAATGTTTTCCGCAGATACTTTGTGGCACTTTTAATAAACTTTATAAAATTAAAAAACTTTTTTTCGTACAATTTAACCTACCGGTTTCGACAAGAACCTTGTCATCATCAGGATTTATGAAATTCTAATGTTTTAATGTTTAAAACAATGTTTTTAATGTTTTAGTATTTAATAAACCTTGATGATGACAAGGTTCTTCTTAAAACCGGTAGGTTAAATTGTATTAATAAAAAAATCGTTAAAACAAAGTTCTGTAATTTTATAAATTTCGTAAAAATAAAAAAAATTAAACTGGTACAAAACTGCAACCTGGTTTTAAAAAGACATCCTTTTCTTGTCGTCTTTGTAGACTGTTAGGGTCAGCTGTCATCGTCAAGTTGTAAGTCTTTCTATTATGAACAACGTCGTCTAGGCCATGCTTTCGAATCATGTTATCTTTCTGTTGCATCCATGATTTGTTTGGTCCATGAAGATCCATGGCAATTGACTGATTCACAAAATGATCAGGTTCTCTGCGTCCTCTATATGCCAATACCATTTCATTTCTCTTTCATTTACCTCTTTCCTGATCTAAAACAGCTTTTCTCAAAAAATACTGATTTTTTTTTAATAAAAAAATTTTCTTACACAAATACTTTTACTAACACACTATTCATTGATTTATTTTTCATCATTTTTAAATGTGGAAAAATCTTTCCCAACTAGTCGTAAGTGCGAGTACGTATATGCTACACTCTCCCCTAAAGCACGTGCTATTCGTTCATCGTATTCTTACGCATAAATCAGTAAAATCCATTATCCTGAAAACATTATATTCTTTTTTGTATAAACCTTTAAAATGACTTTTTATTTTATTAACAAATCTTTGAGTGAATTCAGGGTTATTTATATTGATTATATGTCAATAAAAATAACTTCAAAGACGACAACTTTGTGAACAAAGATTTGAACATTCTTACAATATTATGGATCATATTTGTGTTAAAATTATAAATTGTTCAAACTGTGGTGATAAACCAATTTCTGTTGAAAAATGTTTTGACCCTGTAGCGAATATAATTTTTCAATATTAAACTCGTAAAATTGTATTCAATTCCTGTTATTGACAGAATGTACATACGAGAAATTTTGTATTGATAATCGAAAAGAGAATGTTCTGGGAATAAATTGTGCAATTTATTTATTTTTATTTAAATTTTACTTTTATTAATTGATTCGGCAGTCACTTTGTGGTAAAATCTATAAATTTTTAATTAAAATTTTGCTTGGTAAATACCGCTATTTATTATAATATACTGCGACCCGTGTTTCTATGCATTCCGCAACATACTGTGTTTTAAAATGATGCGGAATGCATCGAAACACGTGTCAAAGTAGATTTTAAGAAATAGTGGTATTAACTTACTGAAATTTTAATTAAAAATCTATTTTACTTGTTAAATATCACTATTTTATAAAAACTTTTGTGTACACGTGTTTATTCCATGTGGAATGCATCAAAACAATTGACATAATAGAAATCAAGAAAATATGGTTTATATTTTGAATATTAAAAGCATTAACTTTGTGGATCATATTGATGTATAATTTCGAGAAATAAATAGTAATAAATAAACCCAGAAGAGGGCAACAGGTTGTTGCCGAAACTAGTTGGTTAATAAAAATGTGAGTGGATCAGAACACAAAGTATTTTTTATTTCTCGAAATAATATAAATATGGTTTATATTAAGTAAAACTGCATCGAGAAAACGGAAATATTATCACAAATTGACTTCCGAATCAAATCATAAAAAAATATATCCTTATCAAATTACATAATATGGTAATATAGCCCTTAAACTGGAATATATTATGGATTACGCAGGTTGACAGTAACTTAATGGTAATAAATACATTATACGCGGTGGAGAATACAAGAGAGAAAAACCCGACTATTTATTTCCATTTTGTGGGAATCGACCCCCATAATCACGTGCTTTGATGACAAGGGTCACCTTTATTGAAGGCGCCCTTCGGAAAGTGCCAGAAGATAGATATTTGTCTCGCTTCACAAACCTGTTCATTTTGTAATTTCATCATATGTTATGTGCCTGGATTTATTTTTTTATGTACACCCAGTTTGACCGTCGACCGTGAAATGGTATATTTTAGAATTGCATTTATATTGTAATATCGTAGTCATACAGGAGAAAGTGACCAAGTGCATTTTTTTACAAAAACGTAATCATTGACTATTTGATATCTTACTAGCTTAATATTGCCCTGAAAAAAATCCCAAAGGATTTTAAACATGGAAGTATAATATATAAACTTGTTGAAAATGACTAACTGCATTGATGGTTATTTTCTTGCCAGGATAAAAGTGACTTACATGGCCCTCCTGAACATTTTACGTTTGGTAATTGGTCACTTTCTCCTGTACGACTACAATATGCTTGTTGCTTCAGTTTTAAAATTATTATAAATAAATATTTCAACCTTGACTTATATTTTATTTATAAATTTTTAAACCAAACACAGATTTTTTTAGTCTACAAAGTTGTATTTTATTGTTAAAAAAACTTAAATAAAAATTTAAATTGTGACAATTCTTTCGCCTAATTGTGGCATTTTCAAACGAATGTGAAGAGTAAATGGACTGACGATCCTTAAATAGCCATAAATTTTTAGGTACTTTAGTAATAGTTTTAACATGTTCAGTAATAACTTACGGGAGACAACAATAGTTAATGGGTCATGTAGGTACGTTCACTTACATTTATTTTCTAGGAAAAGAAGATTGTATTGACATGGCAATTGTGAGAGAATTAATGTTTTAAAGCTTAATACCACTGTCGGTAATATTATGATAGGTTATTGATATTTAACTCCAATACATGACTTAAATATTATTAGGATTTATTAAACTTTTACTACTGTTTGGAACTTATTTCGTCTACGTTTATTTTAATAATTCTAAATTATTTATACAGTGTTAAAAAAAAACATCATGCACGTACGCTGTATTTAAATTATGAATAAAACACTTGTTTTTTACCACTTGAGTTTCATATCGTTAAAACTAACTACGGGTATATATGAACGTTTATATTTAAACCCGCAAATGGAAGCATCTGTAGTTTCTAAAACTAGTCGTTACAATACTCAAGTGGTAAAAAACATGTGTTTCGATTGTAATTAATTTTGTATTACCACAAAGTGAATGCCGAAACAATAAATAACGTTGTATTTAACATTACCACTGTTTTTTTTTAGCAAACGAATATATTTATTTGTATAATATTAAGAAGAGATTGAAATCTGAGAAGACGAATAAGTTACTTGGATTGGAATATGGAAGCCTGGCAATATACAGATCTTACAAACTGTCATTAGTCGGTTGAAGGGATCACTTTACATTTTATTCTACCCATGATTCACAACCATAGGATATACAAACTTTGAAAGTTGTTTATTCCATTTGACGTGAGTTTTCGTGTTTACATACAATTCTTAGTCTTGCCGTATATCTGTTGGAATTTTAAGTGAAATATTTGTAATTATTGTGGAATGCTTAGCTACGTATGTGAAATTTATTCCAATTTATTCAAATAGGAAAATTTGAGAACTACAGGAAAACCATTGTTGACTGTGTTAGTAATTTAGGTGACAAGTAGTGCCATAAAAATTCCGGAAATCGATTTTATTTAGATGATAATTATTAATATATGTATCTACAATCAAAATGCAATTGTTTGAATGTATAATGTACACATAAAGCTTTAACATTTAATTTAAATTTAACATTCTAAAATACAATAATATAATTAAAGCGTTTTAATTTTAGAGAATTTCAAAGTATTTTGAAATCGAAGAAAGTATCAAGAAAGTTTTTTTTATCAATTTTGTAAATTTAAAAAAGGGATTGTCACAGGACATCTTTTTGATATTTAATGACCCAACGACGTTAGAACGATAATCATACTTTTACTTATATGCCCCCTCATCGCACTGTACGGCCAACTCCATGGTAGACGACTCTCGAGCAGACCACCAAAGAGATGGGTCGATAGCTGGGAATCGACATCGCAGGAGGCTAATCCTTCCCAAAAACAGGCTACAAGGCCTACAACAATATGATGAAGAGAAGAAAACTTATTTTCCCAAAATGTCTGCCGCCTTCATAGTGAATTGGTAAGCGTGTTTGGTGTAGAGGTCCAGGGTTCGAATCAAGGGGGGTTAAAATAAATACGTAAAATAAGTGTTTTTCACTCCATTTTTATTCAGTTTTTCCTGAAACATAAGACTGATTATCATACCTTCAAGTAATCAACATAACATTGCATCAATTCGACGAAGTTCCCTTTACACCATCGGGTGCAAATGAGAGTAAAAAGAAGAGGAAAAAATTACTAAGTAAACAGACGCACATAGAAAGACGGTGCGAGCCGTCTTTTCATTTCACTTACGGCTTTATTAACTAAAAACAAACACTTAATCCCCACAAATGAACGTATTCAACGGAATATTATTCCATTTTGAAGCGAGAAGCTCGAGAAATTTCCGGAAATAAAACAAAGTTTTAAAGTGAAGGATAAGAGTGCCAATATTAAAGAGAAAAAGAACATTGGATGAAACTGATTAATTGCGGAGCTTTCATCCCCCCGAACGGACGGACTCTACTCAAATCCATTACCAACAACCTTTCAACTAAAACTTAACTTGCGAATTGTGTAAAACGCGTCATCATTATCAATCACTTTGAACGAACTCGAATTTCAATTTCTAAGGCGATGTGTGGTAGGGAATGATCAATACTTTTGATAG
>NW_028281909.1:0-27815 GCF_059751285.1 Brachycentrus maculatus
TCCAACCCCAACCCCAACCCCATCCCAACCCCAACCCCAACCCCAACCCCAACCCCACCCCAACCCCAACCCCAACCCCAACCCCTACACTACGAGTCATCACAAATTCATCACAAATTCATCACAAATTCATCACAAATTCATCACAAATTCATCACAAATTCATCACAAATTCATCACAAATTCATCACAAATTCATCACAAATTCATCACAAATTCATCACAAATTCATCACAAATTCATCACAAATTCATCACAAATTCATCACAAATTCATCACAAATTCATCACAAATTCATCACAAATTCATCACAAATTCATCACAAATTCATCACAAATTCATCACAAATTCATCACAAATTCATCACAAATTCATCACAAATTCATCACAAATTCATCACAAATTCATCACAAATTCATCACAAATTCATCACAAATTCATCACAAATTCATCACAAATTCATCACAAATTCATCACAAATTCATCACAAATTCATCACAAATTCATCACAAATTCATCACAAATTCATCACAAATTCATCACAAATACCCATCACTGATGCACATAAGCCAATAATAGACAAACAGTAAATCGTTTAATTGCGGTACATCTGATGATAAATGCTCTCATGAGAATTATATCAATGAGCAATGACAAAAATAGCATAGATAAATATCAAAAATGTTTGATTTTGCACTTGTTGGTAATTTAATAGTCTTTCTGCTTGAGCAGCAATAGCTCATTCTTGGCGCGTTCGACTTCGGATTTAAAGTCTTTAAAGTTAGGCAGATTCATCTTCTCGCAAGCTCTTTCAACTAAATTATTAAATATTTACTGAATTATTGAGTGTCTTAATTTTAAATCCATTATTATTCGCATGGCTCTTCGCTATTATTGAAATAACCTGCTTGCTTGCTCTATTTCGGATCTGACTGCTATATTTTTTAATTTATGTAGCTATTAGCGCCGAAGTCCTGCTTGCATTCCAGAATATGATGCTTGGGTTAGAAACGTGCATTGTTATCGAATTTGTGCCTTGTGTTCAAAGTTTGTTCATCTGACTCGATAAATTTTTTGATTTTCCTCTCGAATTCTGCTTTTTTATTGATGGGTGTATGACTCTTATGGGCTGACTGCTCCATGTCATGAGGCCTGTTTTATTTTTCATGCGCCAAAAGAATCTTGCTATTTTTGCAGGAATTATTCTGAAAGATAGGCAGCTTCAGCATTTAAGTCCGCAAATTGTGTTGCTGGTTTTATGGAATCTGCTGATGATAATATTTAAACATTTAATCAGACTCGCGCATCCGATTCGAGGACTGCCTTGAACTTTGGCTTGGGCTGCGATTTGATTGTTCTTTCCTTTCCATTAGATCCTTCAGCTGTTGCTTGAGTTTCTAGTTTTCCTTTCTTAGGCAAGTATTTTATTTCGCAAAGGCCTCCGATTGGTCGAGCTTACAGATTTACAGCTATTTTTAAAGTTCAAACCGCATTTATTTTTCATGTTCTAGCTCTTTGCGAAGTGTCAGTAGCTCTTCCAACTCGGATGATCGTTTCTTGCTCAAATTGGGAGATTTAATTTAAGTTCTTTCAAAGATCGCCTTCTTAGCTCTATTGGCGAACTGTAGAGTTGAGAAAGTCTCCGCAGAAGCCGAGCATGAAGGGCTGATGCAAATAATAAATCGCATCTTTCCTTGACCAATCAGCGAGTCACTGAGTATTCGAGTCAGCTTTGAGTTTCGAAACGGAATGTGCGTCCTAGTCTTTTAAATTAAAGCCGAAATGCAATGACCAAGACAAGATAAGCTCCCGTTGATGGATGTCAACTATTGAATTCTGATTTATTTTTTCGAAGGGGATAAATCGGTAGGTATTTTGAACTTCTCAGAGCCAGCCAAGTCCACAATTCTCAGGGAAGAATTCGTTATGTTGCCATTTTAATCTTCTCTTTCAAGGTTTATCTGAAAGATAGAGTGGGATCTCGAGCTTTGAGCGTTCCCATGTGTGCAACCAGTGGCTCTGTTTTTCAGGCCAACTAGCAAGTACTGAATGGCTTCTTCCATATTTTGCACACGAATATTCAAAAGGTCAGGAATCGATATTTCTCCGTTTTTCGATTATCTTATCTCGAGGGGCACGGTTGTATTGTTATACAAATCAAAAATCTTATCGTTGTAGATTTCGAAAAAAGATACGTAGATGCTTTGATTATTTTTCTTAAGAACATGAGCCATAATCATTTAGAGGGATCGAGAGAGCACTCCTCTTTCCTTGCTCGATAGGAAATTAAAAAGGTTCTCCTGACTATCTTTCGGGGAATAATTGCCGATCATGGAGTAGGTCTTTCCAGCTCCGGTTTGCCCATATGCAAATATTGTTATGTTAATCCCACTCAAGAATTGCTTGATCGAATCCTCAACCAGATTGAATACATCCTTTTGGGACGATGAGGGAGGAAGGATGTTGTTGAATTTCATATACGTATAGTTTCCGGGTCTCTTGATTTGCAATGTGTTATTCTGAATGAATACTAAAGGTACATCTTCGAGCTAGACAAACTAGTTGGAGTCTTCATCGTTGAGAATTGGCCTCATTCTAATTATTATTTTCAGCTTGTCCTCGTTGAAGGTGTAAGGGGTTATTTTGCTAGGACTTTTCGATTTCATCAAGATTCTATGTTTTTTCCGTTATTCTTTAATTAATAAGCACAATTCTTATTATACGTACTTTTATGCATTTATCCATTATTTATGCTATGTATTCACTGTTTCTTATACATTCATCATTTGTTCTCAAAAGGCGATGCAGGGCACGTAGATGAACGGGAAGAAATCCTATCCATCCTCGATTTAATCTTTTGTTCCATACAGTCCTTAACTTTCTGCATCCCCAAATATGTCAATCAGCAAGCTCTGCACGTTCTTCTCCTTTCCATTTTGCGATTAAATCAAATAAATAATGGTCGGGTCACTTCCGAATCTCATGTTGCTCTCCACAATAAGTCTAAGCATCTTGGCATGCACGTAAAGCTAATATGATTCTGCAAAATAGGCCAAACAAATATCTGTGACAGCTTTGTTTTGAGACTTTAGTTTAGTTTCGAGATCATTTTTCTTTTTCTTTTTTTGCTCAGCCAACCCCGTTTCGAATTTGAATTATTTGGCAGTTGCCTTGAATCTCTCTCTCGCCTTCTCAATGAACTACTGAACTGGGGTGTAATTCTTTTTGTGTGTCTTTTTATCTTTGTCCGGTTCCTCATCTTGATCCTCATGCTAATTTTATATTTTCTCATTGAAAATGTTGACCTTCCTAATTTATGAGAAAACTACCAAATGCAGAGGCCATCCTTCTCTGGTACTCCTAACTTCTTAGCAGAGCCCGGGATTACATAGTCGCAGATCATCCCATAGTCTTGCAAGAATTACTCGGTGAGGGTCGTTGGAATGATGACAATCATGGTGGTGATAAATTTAGTATAAACGAAATCATATGGTGTAACATTCGGTTCGACTAAGAGGTCTGTCAAATCTCTCACATAGTAATTGCCTCTATGAATATCTGTAAAATTACTCTTTCTGGGTGTTCTGGGTCAGCTGAATTTTGGTTTAGTTGTAGACATTGGTTTTGTTCCTGAGTTCTGTTTATAGAGTGACGAGCTTGGCTTCAATGATTTCAGCGATGCGGGACAAAGCATAGGTGCGAGGGTATTTCGATTAGTTCCATGCGAAATCATACAAGAACTCTGGAACAGTAATTTCCTTGTTGGCTGACTTTACATACCAGGTGTGAGACTGTTTTTCCTGGAGGTCTAGATACTGCCGATCTATCTTCTTCAAGAAGCTTTCAATGCCTGTTTCCAATTTAAGCAACTTGTCGTTCACCATCATTAATGAGTCTAAGTTTGCTAATTTGAATTTTTTGCGATCCAAAAATATTTACTTTCCGTCCGCAATGGATTTTTTTATGACTACATCGCTTACTTATCGATGAGTTGCCTCTTTGGACTGGCTGAGCAGGGGTGCGGATATGTAGAAAAATCCCATAAATCAAATAATAGTTAATTACAACATAAATTTTATGTTTCAACATCACCACCTCTTGTTGATGAAAGAACTCCGAATATTTCTCATAATGATTCGACAGGCCTGATCAGATTGGTTGCTTGCCGAATTATTTATCAAAAGAGGCCTATGTTGCCGACCATTAACTCAGGCAATAATTGGCATTTTAAGTAATTATCTAAAATGGACAAAGCATTGCTGCTTATCTGTTTGATTTCTGTCAGATCTGGGTCTGCTATGAGCATTATAAGCGATAATGACAGATACTGTGGAGTTAGTTCTCTGTCGATCATCATTCGATTAATTCTGGGAGAATTTTTAATATCCCAACTCAAGGAGAATAATCTCAGAAATGACTCAGGTAAGGTCATATCTGATGTGAGAGAACTTCATCTTTTTAGACTCTTTAGGTTATGGCCGACCAATTAAATTAGCACATTAGAAGAATCGATAGAATAAATAAATGGGGTTTAGATCAACTGAACCCGCCTCACATCAGAGGCGGCCTCATGCTTGTCACAAAGTTCTTCAGCTTTCTCTTTGAGGGACTGGGATTCAGACATTGACTGTTTTTCGGAAGGCTTCGGCGTAATCCTTGCTCAGAAATCCTGATTGAGTTAAGCTTAGAAGAGGAGCTATCTACCTGCAGGCTGACTCTAGCCTTCGTTGTAAACCATTGTGATAAACTTTCCATTATTGAGTTTGTAAATATTATATAGAACTCTCATGATTCTGTAGCGTTTAGGAATAATAGATTCATTCCTTAGAAGCCTGCTATATTCGAAATTTATCTATTAGGTTGTTATAATATACACTGTTTATTGATTATCTTTGGAGAGAGAGACAGCATTATTATCGATGAGCCTGCATCTTGATAAAATGCGAAAATTTACTGTTATCAGCATCAATGATAGTACACACTTTTACTTACTCCTTTTGTAATCGCTTCCAGCCCGTGCCTTTATGTTTTTTTGCTATCTTTCCCTCTCCATTGCTGTAGGATTGCATACTTTCCTGGGGGTAGCCCGGATCCATTGGGTTCGGTTTTAAATCTCTGAACTTTGCCGAGTAAATTTTTATTGGTATTTGCCTTTTTGTTGAGAGGATCAAACAACTAATATGTTGATGGCATTGGATTGTAAGTCCTCATGTCTGGAGATTTCTCAGGCTTCTTCTTTCCCTACTTTTAATGTTTTTGTCTCCACTATTAGGGATTGGTTCTCACTTTGTTGGCTTCAGTTTTGATATGTTTCTATTGTTAGCAAAGCGATTACTCGAGGATTATAGGTGCCAACTCCTGGCGTCTGAATTGATTCATATTCAATGTGATCTAAATAAGTTAATCTATCTTGCATTTTGACCTTGATGGTTGCCATTTTCTTGATATCTGCTTCAACTTATTTTTGAGATTTGAAGGTGTGGTAGCTGCCTGGAGCTGGTTTTTTCTCTCGTTTTTAATTTTTCATCAGTTCGTCGATATATGTTTGCCTGTCTTTGGGCTTAAACAACGATTTGCTCTTTTGGGGCCATATCATGGGAGTACTGTATTTTCCAGGCCCAGGCACTACCTTATGCAATGCGGCATAGTCGTCCAAATAACTGCCTCTTTTTGTTTAGTGCCTTTTCATCTTCGAGTAGGAGCCACTTGCAATTTCTCTGCTTCTTATTTGTTCAATAGGATCTTGATATTTGTTGGGAACATAGTAGCCTTGTATGCCGTGATCTGTACGATGATTGACTTCATTATAAAGCTCAGGTATTGGGATTTATTTGTGACTTGCTGAGTTCATATTGCTTCGTTATTAATCCTTTGGCTGGAATATGGCTGTCTAAATAAAATTAATATTAATTTGTTGCTGATACTGAGATTTATCCTCAATTATTTATTTAGGGTATGAATCAGACTTCACAATCATTACTCGGTGGGATTCACTTTTGGAGTCTATTAAACAGCATCTTTGGGGGTCTCTTAAGCAGCATCTTTGGGGGTTTCTTGAGCAGCATCCTCTTCATCCTTTTATAAGTCTGGAAGATCGTCATTTTATTCTTCACTATCAAACTTCTCGACCTTTTTGCCCTGCTTGGGCTTAATATCGTCATAGAGGCCGGCTTTCGAAAACATCCCACCAAAAATCTTTTTCTCTTTTGCCTTCAAAGCCTTCTACGCTTGAAAGATTCGTGCTAATTCTTACTTCGCTTCTGTGTTGTTGACATCAATTTGGAGTATTGCGTTAAAATCAACCTATAGTTAAATAGTTCTATACTTTAGCTTTTTCAAAGTTTTCATTCTTCGCGAAAGCAACACCTCTTCTGTAGAGTGTTTTCAGATTCGCAGCATCGTCTTTAAGGACTTTATTACACATTTATATAGCCTTTGAGTATTGCTTGTTGCTTATGTATGCTTGGGAGGAATTCATTCTTAGAACTTTGAGAATATCCTTGGCGGCTTGATCAGTCTCAAAATCAACGTACTAAATCCCTTCTTCGTATTTATTCAAGGCTTCTTTATAATTTTGCTGCTTTAAGCATTAGTTGCCTTATCCTTTCAATCTGGTCGCCTCAGCGATTTTTTCAGGAATATCGAGTTAGTTTTTTTATTTCTTTTTATCTTTGAAATCAATGAGTTCCACCTCAAAATGGAGGGTGGAGTTTGGAGGAATGGAAGGTGGCGAGCCTCTCGCTCCGTAAGCATATTATGGAGCGCAAATGAGAGTGGCCTTTTATCCTCTCTTCATACTGATAAACCCCTCATCCCATCCCTTAATGACTTGCCCGACTCCGATCGTGAATGTGAAGGGGTCATCTCTATTTTGATTTGAATCGAATTCTGCCCCTGACTATAGTGTTCCTCGATAGAGTGCGAAGACTTATTGCCCTTTCTGAGGACATTAGCCTTACCCTTGCTGATGAATAAGCTTTCGGAGTTTTCCTTCGACAAGAACAACTTCCTCAATTTCTTTCTTCTCCTGCGCTTGGCTGGTTGGCTAAATCTCTGCCATTATTACTTCAATTAATTTGAAACATATCCCTGATTTTTAAATTTATTCAAGTGGAATATTCTAGATCAAAGGTCGAGCGACAACTGCCTGCTACTTATTTAGATTCAATAATTCCGGGAATTATAAATAATAGGCATATACTATAGGAGAAACAAATAACTCTTGTTTCTTTATTCGGAAAAATATCAATTTGTTTGTTTGTATTGGGCCTTTGATCAGCTGATCTCCTTTGGATATTTTTGTCTCTTATAAAACGCTCAATATTAATTCAAAATTTTTAACTCGCGGCAATAACTCCCGAACCCTCAAAGGCATCTAAATTCCTTGGTCTCATCCCTTTATATTCAAGCATCATCCTTAATATTATTTATTCTTTATCTTAGTTTCTCACTCGCATTCCGAGGTATTGAATTATCTATAAAATGCCAAATATGCCAATGTTTAGCAATCCCAGCTTGCGTGGTGGGAGTGATTTGGCACAACTATGCTCGAAGTGGACTCGAGTTCAATGTTGCCCGCCAAATTGATCAGACAGCTAGGTTAGCCGAATAATTAGCAGGCAGTTATTTTGGCATTATTGTTTCATAAACTCTTCAGTTGCCATTTTCGCTGACTCTGCATAAAGCTGCTAAATCAGCTTAATAAATGTTATTCAATCTACCAACTTCATTGAAATTGTCAATTCCAATTGTTATCACCCTTTCAACAGTATATTACTGCGCGATTTTAGCAATTTAATAATTAGTTCAACAAAGTAAACAAAATAAAAGATGGACTCTGCAGCTATACATCCTAATCTTGTAATGGGTCATCGGGCTGGACCTCTGCCCGGTGGATTTCCTCAAGGTAATCCACCCGTGAATTATGCGCCAAGACCGCAAATGGGAGGCCCAGTAATGCATCCTTTAGGGGGGCAGCCTATTCCAGGAATCGGAGGCAACTACATGAGTGGATTTGGAGATCCAAACATCATGGAAGCCCAGAAAAAAAGAAACCAGTTTGCCTGTGGTGTTTTTGTGAGCGGCTTTGAGAAGACGATCACAGTTATCATGCTTTACGAGCATTTCAATATCAAGCCTATGGAAGGAATTAAACTTCCTCTGACCAAGTTCAACCAGAACAAGGGCTATGCTTTTATTTATTATAAAAGTGAAGATGATGCCAGGTATGTGAAGAAACAATTGGACCATTCCATCATCCTGATTGGAAAGATTAGAGTCACTAGAATCGTTGTAGCCGAAAGCCTCTCCAAAATGATGTTTAAAATGGTTACCCATGGGCTCAGTGAGCAAGACATAAAGGATAATGAATCAAGGTTCTTCAATGAGCAAGCCCTGGAGAAGGAAACCCAGAGAATAATTGAAGCCGAATTTGAAGACACCATTGAAATTAATAAAATAGTGATTCCATCCGGAGAAAAGCAGAATCTGAGATACGCGAGAGTGTTCTTCTATGTGAGCAATTTGCAGGGAGCTTCAAGGAAAGTGAAGAGCAAATTACCTGATAGTGAGAGATCTGCGAATTAATACGAACTTGTCCTTTCCTACATTGAGAAGCTCCTTAATGATAACATCGATTTCCGTAAATACGCTCATGCTGAGATTTACGAGTACACAAAGAAAAACAAATCTAATATCCTCCATATCAAAGGAATTACACACAAGCCAAATGAAGACCCTTTAAAACTGGCAGAAGAGTTGAAGGCTTTCGTGCAAGACCAAAACAAGCAATCTAACATTGTCAACTGCTATGCAGCAGTGTTCCAGAAGCATGGAGCCTGGGCAAATGTGACTTTCAGCACTCATGAGGAAACATTGGCAGCATTTGAGCAATTCAAGAACAACCTGGTCAAGTTTAGAGATAATTGGATCTATGCCAGCTTGAAGAACGTGAAGGACCACAGAACAGTTGTGATATCAACCGTAAAAAAGGATGTCACTGAGCAACAGGTCGCCAATTTTTTGACTGAACTTGCTGCCTCTTCAAACAGACTTGACAAGAATGATGAGCTGAAAGGAAGAAAGTTTGATCATTTCAGCTTCAACATCATTGAACAGAAATCCTTCTATATTGACGAGTAAAACAATTCGGTGGGAGTAGAAGAAGAGAAAGAAGCAAAGAAGGGGTGGAGAAAGAATAATACTGTGCCACGTCGAGTCGTCATTCATTTCATGCACGACATTAGCACCGATGACTTGAGAGAACTCGTGAACTCTATTAAGCTCAGCAAAGATTATCGCAATATTTTCATCGATGACAACAAAACCTTGACTGCCAACCACCAGAAAGGTCATATCAAAGATAATAAGTATGTCAAACACTATGATCCCAAAGGCAAAAAGAAGAGAACAGTGGAGCCAAAGGAAAGGACTAACAATAGAACCTACAGCAATAAAGAGCCAAGGACCAATGCAGTTGGAGGCAACAACAGAGTTAGTAACCCAGCTGATATGGCTCAATTTAGAAATCTTGGTAAAACAGGAGGATATCCAAACTTTGCCGGAAAAACCGGAAATCCAAAGCAGCTGCCAACAAATTTGACAGCAATTCGATCTGCAATGGCAATGGGACAATTTGGAAAAGGCCCGATGTACACTCAGAAGCCAATGATCGGTCAAATCGGCCAACAACCAATGGCTGGAAAACCAATGGGCCAAGGAGCCATGATCGGTGGGCAACAAGGAATCAGACCTATGGTTATGATTGGTGGACAGCAACCTCCCCAAATGGGACAACCAATGATGGGACAACCGATAATGGGACAGCCGATGGGTCAGCCAATGATGGGACAGCCAATGATGGGACAACCGATAATGGGACAGCCAATGATGGGACAACCGATAATGGGACAGCCGATGGGTCAGCCAATGATGGGACAGCCGATGGGTCAGCCAATGATGGGACAGCCTAAAATGGGTCAGCCCAATATCGGCCAACCCCCTATCGGTCAAGTTCCAACAGGCAATAAACCTCCTCAAAAATGATCAAATAAAAACAATCCAAATAATTTAAATATTCATTATACTCAAATTCAAACAAACAAACAAATATAAAAAATGATGGTTTTAACTGAGATCAGGGCCTTTGATTTGAAGCGAATGTGGAAGTACACTATTCATATGCATATGCCTTTTATTATTTACAAGAATCAGTGATCATATTAAAAATTTGTTAAGTAAATGAATTAAAATCAGAAATGCTTAACTTATCAGCGACAAGCTTCAAAGTGCCTTTTTATATTTTTGTTACTTCTTTCTATTGATGAGATTTTGCAATGAACGTTCAAGAAACTTGGTACGCTATATCTTTTTACCTTGAGGATTAATTTCCTCATCGTTTTGCAGTATGCGGATAGGAAACCGCAAGGAATTGGCCTCGCTTTTGCAGCTCTCCATGATCTCTATTTTCAATGCTTTTTACTTTTGCTCATTTTTCACAGTTTTCAGAGATTCCATGAAATCTATATTCATAATTTATTCTTTCTATCGGTATTTTTTTGTCTTCATGTCCACCACGATCGGATAAACGAAATCCTTATGCTATTCTTCATATCCGGCCTTTATGTCAACAAAAGCTTGCCGTATTGACGGTCTTTCCAGAATCAATTCAATGCCGATTCTTTTGTCCATGTTTTTTTATAGCATCGCTCGCACCAAGTCTCGGAACTCATTGCTGTAGCTATTCGATATTTCCTCTATCTAGTCGTTCAATATTCTTCTTATGAGATCGTTCAAGGAATTTGCACGGAATGGCTTTTTGCCAGTCGAGAGTTCGAACATTATACAGCCTAATCCCCAAACATCGCTTTTACTGCTGTATTTGGAAGAACCCACTGCTTCAGGGGACAAATAGTAAGGAGTCCCCACTGCGGAATGTGCAAACTATTCATTGCATCTCAGTTGTTTGGATGTGCCAAAATCTGTGAGCTTCAGCATGCCATTCTACATAACCAAAATGTTTTTGCTTTTCACGTCGCGATGCAAGACACGCACTTAGCTATGCAGATAATGTAGAGACAATGCGATTTGGCACAGCCATTTGATTAAGACATTTTATGGAACAATGCCGCCATATACCTTTTGAGAGTACACTAAGAGATCGCCTATATTAGGATAAAAAGAAACTTTGAGAAGCATATTACTGATATAAAGTGTAACCGGTCTCACACTTTTCACTATCGACGATTTTTATTATGTGGGGATGCGATAAAGTTGGCAGCAATTAGAACTCGCTCATGTTTGTATAGGAATGGAAGACAACCTTCTTCATCGCATACAAAGGGCCTTCTTCCTGACCCTCGGCCGACACCAGGAATATTGAGCCATGCTATCCTTCACCTATCTTCTTTAATATTTTATAGCTTGTTTTCATTGGTAGTCGATATATATTTATTAACGTTTGATTCATTTCTATGCTATCTGTTTCATACAATTATTCACACACCTAGTTCTAATTCGTTGTCCTCGCTTCAAAGAACTCTTCTCAGAAAAATTAATTTAAGCACTCTCTCTCTAAGATAGCGAATCCTGGTATGTTTTCAGCCTTGCATGAAGATGCTTAAGAATGAATTAGTGGTTTACTTTTTGTAGAGGATTTGTCTAGGTTTTTCTTTTAATAACGATAAATTAGTGTGAGTGCTCTGTCATACAATAATTGTGGTTCAGCAGCAATTATATGCGATTGAAATGCATTTCCTCAACGAACTTTTATTCCGCCTTGTGATAATTCATAAATATGAGCCTATTAATATGGTATGATCCGCCAATATTATCATCAGTGAATAAAGTGAACTTTGTCCTTGTTGAGTAGAGGCTGCACATTATACTTTTTCTGCAGCTTTTCATCGATATAGTCATCCCAAAAACCATCATCATTGTCATAGTAATCAACTGGGAGGTTAGCTAAGTGGCTTTCAGATTTTTTGTGTCGCTCAGGTGGTTCTGGGAATGACTCTTCTTTTTCTTTGACCGTGGACATGCTTCTGAGTTTCTCCTCTTTGACTTAATTGAACTAAACTTAAATTTATCAGATTACGAATGCGTGGATATCCCAGGTGAATTCGGGGTGGATATTGAAGATTCGTTCAGTTAAATGAGGTGTGAGGTAATGCTTTTTTTTGGCAGTCACATCAAGCATCAATCTCTATGAAACTAAGTTAACCCAGAAATACCAGTGTCGAGAGGCAGGCTCATATAGGCGGCTCTGTTCAAGGCTTCTTCTTTTTATTCATAAGTGTAATCTGGCTGGGAGAATTCAAGGCCCATGTAAACGGTTCTTACCGCTTGATTCTACCTGATCTATTTAGGCAAAGTTCTGTAGTATAAATACAAGCTATAGGCGGATGGCTTGATGAGGCTTTTTCCATCACTCTACTTCATAACTTGTTCGGACATTAACTCGATCAGCATTGCCATATTCTTCAGCATCTTCTACTTATGAAACTATTCGAAAAAGTACCCGAAATGCCACCAAAGCTGTAGCTTAGCAATATAACTGTGGTATTCTTCAAAATTCACATTTGGGAGCACAGGAACCTATCGGTAGGGTTGAATTATTCTCGAATCTGGGTTTTTAAAGGCCTATTCAATGCACTACTCATCGTAGTTCTATCCGGCTGCTGAATAAGGACCCATCTCTGGCCTATCTTCACCTAAGAGATCACTTATGCATATTGAGGAAGGAGATAAAGCTTATTGCTGAGATTGCCCTGCGTTCAGGTTTTGCTCTAGGGCGATTGAAGCACGCAAAACAGCTGGCATTTATTTTTGAGCATACTTCGCATAACTTTCAGGGTCGTCTTCGGGATGTGGACCCTTTAAACTCCCTGGGTATTTCGCCAAGTATCTTTAAAATTCTTAGACTTCGTATCTATGCTTTGACTCTTTGTAGCCTTCGATGATTTTTTTAATGTTTTCTATTCTGCTCTGCTTGGTGGTGTGCCGGATGCCCTGGAACTTTTCAAATTAAATCTTCCTATCTTCTGTCATTCTCTTCAGGTCGGCCATCTTGTACTGGTAGTATGGATCGACGGGCACTTCATCAATAAGGTCCTCCCCCCTCTTTATCTCATATTCGTAATATCTTTTGCTTTTTTCGCCCTGCTAAATGGATTCCTGAAATGCCTTCTTATAGATCTCCTCCGTTACTGACGAAGTAGCTTGGGCGTCCTTGAACTCAGGATCTGTTGAGATCAGTTTATTTCGTAAAGTCTGCCCTCTCTCGGCCTTCCAGATCTTCTTTTGTTTATTGCTTTTGGGCTTCGATATTTCGGACAGACCTAACTAACCAACAGGAGATTGGCCTGGAGGCAACATAAATTAAAATGGGATTTCCGTTTTCTTTGTGAATGAAAACCTAATTTGTTTTGAAATCATAGCTCGAAGCATGGTTTATGCTCAATTATATTAATATTTTTAATCCATATCGAGCCAAGTCTCGCAAGTTTGAAGAAATATATCTCAATTGCCAACTTTTCAATGGCTGAGATCTTCCCATTCAGTTTAGTAATTAGTAACGAAGAGCAGAACTCTACATAATATCTAATAATATAGATCAACCAGTCATAACAATAAGATATGCTGTGCTTATGCTGTAATGCACTAAATATTATATCTATTCAATTGATGGTTTCCTTAGAGAAGATCAAGATCAGTATGCTCTTAACAATTGGCTGCTTCTTGGCCTGCAGTGTGGAGGCACAAAGAGTCCCAATTCAGGCACATTCCTTTAACGACCTCGACTATCTCATCAACATCATTCAGAAGGGTATCGACTACTTTAAACTCGACATTTCAATGGCCAACCGAGAGTCTTGCCAGCAGCACTCAACCTGGTCGGGAAATAATTCCTGTCTCAGCACCAGCTAATACGTTGAAGAAATTTGCTGTTTGGCATTCAGGGGGGACGCATCTTCTCGGCCGAATTTTGCGTATGACTTCAATACCTCAGTCTAATTCATCTAAATGCTGTAGCGAATTATGCCTACCCTCCAAAAAGACAGGAGGCTACTTTTCGCCATTAATTTTCAATATCAATTTTCGTTTTCGGACTCCCTTTCAGAGCTATTTCTCTCGAAAGTTGCCGATCTTCTGTTACAATACCCAAACCAGTTACTCATCGGGACAGGAAGTGATGACTTCATTTTGGAGTATGACCGAGTTTGCTCGGATAAATCTCATCCTGAATGCACTGCAGTCCGCCAAAAAATACATTAGTCTTAAATATTTCTGCAAACTGGCTCACTCCATCCTCATGACCCGAGAGATCGTCGTTCACGGTACCGCAACTTCAACATAATGTTCAAGAGTATTGAATCATACTGCAGTTCTGGCTTCCCTGACTGGATTAATAAATACCCTGAGTTTCCACTCATATTCTGGGAGCCCTCCGATTAGAGTCAGATCCAGTATGTATTAACTAAATTCCTTGATCCCAACTGCGTGAAGAAGCATAACCGAACCTTAAAGGGTATGGCAATGGCGACCAACATCGATTCTGAGATGTTTGAGTTGTATATGAAAAAGACCATTGATGTGTCATCGAGGCCATATCGGGACTGGAATATATAAACTGAAAAGGCATTGATTAGCGGCTTAGACAATATGAAGCTCATCTCAGTTCTTAGTAATTCCAAATAGAAAATATTCGGAATTTCCAAAAATATGATATCCAAAAATAGTGTATTGCTCTCCTTTGAGTTTTCAGCCACAAACTCCAAGATGACTTTAACCATGCAAAAATAAATCATTACTATTTCGCCATCATAAACAATACTAAGCATTTCAGATTCAGGGTAAAGTCTCATTGTGATTACAACTTCTGCTTTGAATTCCAAATTCTATTTTTTCGACTATGATCTGAACTTGATACAGTTCTATTCGAAGGAAAACGCGATTGTGTATGCTGCGATGTATGATTATGAGGAAAAGAAGCTAATAATTGTGAGCAAGTATGGCACTGACCCCAAATAAGGATACACAATTTAGGTCTCCCTCGATCTCAAAAACTTTGAAACGTTTGTGAAATTAAATAGCACACTTCTAATAAGCTCGTTAACCAAATTCGAGGGCTTGTATTTAATAGCAGGGTCAGAAAATCCATAAGGAGTCTCAATATCGAAAATGTTGACCTTAGATCGAGGCACAGGGGCAATTATTAAAGAAAAAATTATCCTCAGCAGAGGATCTAACCCTCAACTGGTTCACCCAAACTTCAAAGAGCCATCCATGCAAATTGTGATATAAAACTCAATGTGCCACAGCGCCATTTTGATTAACAACAACGATATGAACAAGTGCACATTCCACAAGGAGAAATAGTTCCGAGATATTGCGAATGTAAAGGGGCTGGTCAATGTGATTTCGGGACAGATATCAGACATCATCGCGAACTCGCCTGCCGGACATTAGTCATAAAGCACGAAGATTATTGGGCCATGTCACAAGACCATTAAATTCACAAAGTTGGCAAATGGGCTATAATCTAACTATTTGCAGCTGCGACAATCAGCGTCAACATTGTTCTCTACCAAATATCTGAGAGTGTAAGATCAGGACTTCATTGGCGCTGTGTTTTGTGGGGGATCAAATTATGAGTACGACAAAAAAGATATGAGAGGGACCATTATTTCTCTCGTGTCACGTGTTACTCGGGGCGAAAGGAGCATGAACTTCGGTTAATGATCTATTGTTAAAATATCGAAATATTTTAGGAGGATATTCATTTTATATTGATTTATTTGTTTATGCTGTATTAATTTTATTGACGACACGATTAGATAGGCTGAAATACAATGAAACAAATTTTATTGGAGAACCCAGAGTTATTTTTGCCAGCGTTAAAGACCCCGGCGAACTCTTTACCAAAAAGATATCAACACAACAACATATAATTCAAGAAACAGATAAACTTCGACTCCAATGTTACGCACTATGGGCATTCGAATCAAATGGACAGGCAAAGACTCCATCACACAATCCATTAAGATCGAGGGAACCATAAACAAAATCAGTATTTCATTAACAATTCAAGTTCAGGCTGGAAATAATCAGAGCTAATCTTCAAAAAGGAAAGCTTGGTAGAAAAAAGAACAGGCAAACAACAGACTTCGCTTAAAAAAATATCCATATTCCAGAATTCTCTACTAAGCTAATAGTTGACTGCGAACAAATAATCCTGGATCCGTCCCAAAAATATCAGCTGCATTGATAAAACTGCCAAAAATTCACGAGATACCTCATAGAATAAACTCAAGGCTTATCGATCTTCTGAGAGAAAAAAATATAGCCCCAGACATTAAAACTGGAAAGTTAAAAGAAATTCCAAGCACGCCGCTGTAAGCACAGTTCGGAAAAATCAGAATTATTTGTTCGAACAGGCCAAGCGCCACTTTCTTAATTAAAATTATAAAGCCTCTGCAAAACTGTTCCTTTAATATATTTCTTGCATTAAATCGCCTTCTTCATAGAGAATAGAAGCCCATCATCTTTTCGGAATGAGCCTGTTTTCGATAGGTTCGATTAGATAGGGGATCATTCAGTTGCAGCACGTTCTACAGCTGAATCCTAAATACGAAAATTCAGTTTATTCCACAATTATTTCAGGCTACTTTGAGTTGAACAAGATCGATGAGGCCATTGAAACAGTAAAATTATGATTATGTAGTTAACTCAAGGACTAGCAGTCTTTCCGAAGACCTATGATTTTTGGGCATTTAGAGGCCAACTATATCTCAAAAAAAGGTAGTATGCCTTGGCCATAGACGATTTAAATGCAGCAATCGAGATGGATCCCTCTCTTGGACAGCCATATTATGACCAGGCAATAATTTTCAGGAGGCTGAAACAGTATGAGTAAGCCATTGTCATCATCACCCGAGGTTCAGAAACTGATCTCAAATTCTCTCTGCTTGAGCTCCGTGGCAAGTGCTATTTTGATACTTCTAGATTTGCATAAGCTCTCCTTGATTTCTAAGTATGCGAACGTCATAACACAAAAAACCCGTTTTCCACTATTTGGAAGGCTTATGCCACTACAATCTTCAAAACAGCCAAAATGCTGTACTTCATTTCGAATCTGCAATCAAAGCTGCGTTCAAAATTATGAATACAAATCTTCATCCCCGTCAAATTAATTAATAGTAATTGAAGGGTTTGAAAATTGATGGGAAAGATCCTAATAGCATCTTAATATACAGTTTTGAAATGATCTTGCATATTCAAATCTCGAATAAGTAGTATCTTGAGGCATCCGCCACCCTCTCTCGAATCTCCAAAAGCGTTGGCCATTCGGTGCTTTAGTGTTCGGCATTGAAGCACTGGAGACTGTTTGTGGAGTCAGCAATTGACGCCATTCATCAGAAGTATGATCTTTCGATTCAGAAATGCTAATAATTGCTGTTATGCGAGCTATTTCACCGAGATAATACAAGGCGCTCATTTTTATAAATCTCGAGCAAAAGAAATCAAGAAAGATACCACTTTTTAAAGCCTTTAACCTATCTCATTCGAGCCTACTCCAAGATAAAAAAGGAACTCCTTGAAGAAGCAGCAAAAGATTATATTACTTATGAAAACCTCTGCAAATCTTTTAATGAAAAAGCTGAGGATTTGACTTATAAGTATAATAAATTAATGCTCCAAGCGAGGTTTGAGTTCCCAAACTCTAGTCAAATGCTCGAAAAAGCATCCTCACTCATTTCTGCTCATCCGTAGCCCTTCTTATATATGGCATTCTAAGAAGTGCAAAATAATCTAACGAAATTGCTCGTCAGCAATAATTCAAGCGACAGAGCCAAATATTCATTAATGACCCAACTAAAATAGAAAAGTATAAAAATATTACCAGATACCAATTCTGCAGCTAAAGATAAGATCTTTTCAATTCCTCTACTTTAGAGCATAAAAAAGGTGTGTAATTTGATCGAGAAATCAATATCCCTGTCTTTGAAGCCAACGTAAATAATTCATGTCGATAAATGCAATCCGAATTCATATTTAGCCCAGTTATATTATTTTAATGCAGTCATGAAATTATTTCAGCGTGATTTAAGTGCGGCTTTGGAAAATATAGCCTTGGCGATTAAAATGTCGGAAGCGACCTTCTTTGAGGAAAATTGGGAAAAATATATGGAAACAGATTTCTACCGAAGCAAACTCACACCGAGCAACCTTTCGAAATTCAAAAAATATTTTTATACGAAAGGGCTGATTTTGGCTATGATGGGCTAATTTACAGGGGCTGTCGATAACTATGAAATCGCCATATTTTTAGACAAATACAAAAACAGTACTTATCTAACCAAAATCCACTTAGAAAAGGCGAAATGTCTCAAACTGCTCGAAAAGGGAGAGTAAGCCTTAGAAAGTCTCTATCAGTATATTAGACTTTGCCCTAAAGATGAAGCCACTTATGAATACCTCGGCATTTTACTGTTTCAGCACTACTAATTTTCAGAGTCCCTCAACTCCTTCGAAAAGATAAACAAAAACATCAAAGACCCAAAGGTTCTCCTCATAAAAGCAAAGTGCTTCCTTATGTGCAACTAATTTAAATAATGTATCAATTTTCTCCATAAGTTTCAAGAGGCCTGCAAATGTAGTCATTATGATTCTGACATCGGCATTATATAAATCATATAGTCTTTGCATTCACAAGGCGGCGCAGACAATTATCGATAAAATATGCATAAACTTCAATCCATTTCAGAGAAGCTGAAGCAGGATGAGATGCGGGCAGCAATAGCGGACTCCTCACAAAGTAAATAAAAAGAGCAGACTATTAAAATGTTTAAAACGGCCTAAATTTGGTAGCTGTGGGCTTGCCTTTACATGCTGTTGCATCAATATGAGAAGGCCATTGAGTATTACGGAAAAGCAATTGAAAGGTTCAGAATCCTGAGAAGAAACGAACTGAAATAATTTGAACTCATAAAAAAAAGGTAAAACTATTCTGAGTAATTTCTGAATGCTCGGGAGTACCTCAAACATGAGTGCTGGCAGAAATGGAATTTGAAGGAAATCTAAATTCTCTATAATACAGGAGTTGCTTATTTATGCAATAAAGTACTTGATTGTTCTAATATTTAGATTCCGAGCCAGACTATACGAGTTTTAAGAGAAGCCCAAACCTTAGTCTCGAATATTGAGCTGTAACATTACTATATCCAATAGCTTCTCGAGATTGCCAACCGAATATTGGCTATGAATATGAGTGTCACTAAGAGAGTAAAGGTCGAGAGTTTGAACACTTAAAAAATGATCAGCGCCAATTGGCCAGAAATGAAACTGCTCGGGTTTTAAATTTATCTCCCGCTTATTTTTACCCATCCATTTGTGGAACCCCCATAGTTTTTGCCAGAGTTCGATTCATCTCTATTCACTGATTTTACAATCGGAACAATGCCAATCAAAGCAGAAGCCCCATGGATAAAGCGATAAAAAGCCGGCCTCGCTTTTACAGAAAGCATGATCCCTCATGAACAAGACTTTGCAGTCAATGGCACCGAATCTTCTGATGAAGAATAAGTCTTCAAACTATTGAAGTAAAAATAATTCGATACCATGTGAATAGTTTATGCTTTAATATTTTGTAAACCCAGAAACGCTAATCGTATTTAGGTAACTTTTAATACTTTTATTCTTTATTGGCTTTATTATACTTACCTGAAAAACTGTTCTAGCTGTGAAATTTAGGTGAGCTTATCTGTTTTGTTTTGATATTTAATAATTTATTATTTCATTTCATGCTACTATTTATTTTTTGAATGAACTTCCTGCTAATCAAAGATTTTGAGATTGATAAAATTATACGATATTAATTTTAGAGTATATACGGAATTAATTCTGCCTTGTAAAAAAGTATTTATAATAATTTTAATACTCATTTCAGACAAACATGCACTAGCTAATGATGAACAATGGGGCTGACAATTTCCGAAGGCTCGAGAAGCTCGGGGAGGGATCTTATGGGACAGTGTACAAGGTAAAAAGGATATCTGATGGAGAGCTCTATGCAATGAAGTGCGCCAACATTCTTAATATGAAGGACAAGGAAAAGAAAAATGCGTTGAAGGAGATCAACATGCTCGCTTCAATTGAACATCCCAACATAGTTAACTACAAAGAGGCATTTTTTGACTAAAAAAATGGCGAGCTTTGTATGGTTATGGAGCTAGCTTCAAACGGAGATCTTGCAAATAAGATCAAAGCTAAAAAGTAATCCGGAGGGTTATTCTACGAATACGAAATCTGGAAAATTGGCCTCGATATCCTTTCAGGGATCTAAGGACTTCATAACGAAAATATACTGCATCGAGACATAAAGCCTGCGAACATATTCTTCGATTAAAAAGATCAAGCCAAGTTGGGGGATCTCAACGTGTCTACCTTCTTGAAATCGAAACTTGCCTACACTCAAACAGGGACACCATACTACGCGAGTCCCGAAGTCTGGAATAATGAGGCTTATAGCTATGAGTGCGATATTTGGTCATTGGGCTGTGTTCTTTATGAAATGTGCGCTCTGACCCAGCCTTTCCGAGGAAAGAGTTTAGAGGAAATATATGAGAAAATTCGAAGGTGCAAATACGACCAAATTGCACACAGATACTCTTAAAGATTAAAAAATGCCATAAAACAATGCCTTTCCCGCAAAGGTGAGAGAGCCTCTCTCTCTCAGCTTAAGAGCATCTTCGAAGCAAACACTGCTCCCAAGTGCACATATAGCTGCGAGGACCTGGAGCCGTATGAAAAAAGAAAATCAGAAATCGACTTGAAGCAAACAATAATTCTACCTAAAAGACTAAATGATTTCGTAAAGATCTTGCCCTAATCAAACTATGAAGATGAAGTAAAGTAGCAGAAAAAACGGCGGAAAGGAACAGCATCAAGCGAACATCGACAAAAAATATAGGTCTCTCTGCTTGACAGATTCCGCATAGCCAAGCTCAATTCAGAGGAGCCGAATGAAAAACAGAAATAGCAGTAAAACATTGCGCAGGGGCCTGACAAAATGAAATACCGATACTTAAAGGGCTCGAACTCCTAAAAAAGCTTGGTGAGCAAAAGGATAAACCTGTCCCTCCAGGTAAACCCATAGTAGCAAAAAGCAATTCCAACCCCATCCTTCAATCAAATAATAAAGAATAAATATACCCCTCCTACAAATTTAGCCAAATATGATCGCTTCTCACTAGAAAGATTAAACCTAAGGCGAAGGAAGCTAAGAATCCTGATGAATGCTTGATATTCTATTATTACTCGATAACAGCTCATCTACCAATCAGCACATGCTCTATCTATAATTATATCACTCACTATTCATAATGTTTCTATTTATAATATTTGTCTATTGATCAGGCTGTTGCTTTTAAGAAAGTTGGAGCGTGGATCTTCTCATAAAATTTGGAAGCTGCAAATGCACCACAAAACGAAAAGGCATTCAGAATGCACACGTATGCAAAAGTAACTGTTGGGAAGTCCCTTTAGAAGATTCCTTCGAGCTGTAGCATCGATACAACTGCTGGGTTTACGCCTCCTACGTGATATGAAAATCTAGGTTAATACACTAAATTACGATCTGGCAACAAATAGACTTGTGGGGATAAATATCTGCACCCATGAGGCTTCCGCGATGAAGGTCGTCACAGGATGGACCACTATTAAAATCATAAATACGAAGAGGAATGCGCCTAAGAACTCCCCAAGCCCGTCTCTGAACACTGTTATCGTATTGGATATTTACACCGTATAGGGGGCTATTTCACAATCGAAAGCATTTTTTGCCAAAATTACTCCGATGGTTGCGCCTGTGAACTGCCCAGCGAGATAGGTGACGAACCTCCCGACTTTCATTCCTTGTGAGGTCAGGAAAAAGAATCCACAAGTAACTGACGGATTATAGTGGCCCCCTGATAAAGGCGCGCAGATGACGATGGCCAGATACAGAGAAAGACTTACAAAAACATCGTGGAAGGGGTTTGGTATTTTTTCCTTGAGCGGTGGCAAGTATTGCGAGCACAAAATTCCAAAGGCTAAGATGAACGTTCCAATCATTTCAAATACGAAAATTCGAAATGACTCATTTTTTGCGAACAAGGATTGTGGTTTATTTTTGTTTATTAAAGGCTCCGACATACTTCGAGCTGAGCTTAAGTTATTGAGTTAAATAAATATGATAAATAAATATGATAATTCAATAATTATAAGATCACCACTTTCTTCGGATAAATAAATAAGCACAAAGCATAAATAGTGAAAACACAGCATAGATTTTGGGTGGATCACTACTTTTGAGGGTGCTGTGTGAGCCCATAAGATTAAAGACGAGACCTCGGGATGAAATGGTTTTGTTAGTCTTACTGTCGACTGATATTGATGAGCTTGAGCTTCTTTTTCATGTTCTCCCTCCTCTTTTTCAAGATTTAGGCTCGGCTCCGCATTTTCTCAAGTCCTCTGAGCCCATGAATTCCTACTATTCCTTATTTCTCGATTATTTTCTTGTTTGCATTCATGGACTTGTTGATTGGCCTCAACTTTTTGGTGTACACATTGTTTCGCAGCTTCATAGCTCTCTCTTCATCTCGATACGGTGCAAGCTTCTGGATAGAAATATACTTATTGAGTTCTTTGTCGTCTCCAAACAGAATCTGCTCATCGCTCAGGCCGTACGACTCTGGGCGAACAGAGACATACTTGAATTTGGTTTTGAGTCCTCCTGATAACACACCTTAAAACTATGTGCGCATGTACTCATCCACCAGCTCCTATATATCCTTCTCGTCTGTCAGCTATTTGATTCTTTCTGGATCTTTTTCGAGGATCTACTCATAGTTGACTTGCTCTGGCTCGATTGGCTTAAACTTCTTCTTGATTTCCAATGTCGACTCGTCGTAGCAAATTTCACAAAGAGCAGATGTCAAGTATGACTTATCGGTGTATTCATACCTCTTCAGGTTCTTTGGGATCTTACGGCAGCAATTTCTGCATCTCTTTAGGTTTGACAGAAGCTTCTCAGTTGTTTTGGTGTTGGGAGGGCCGAAGCCTTTGGGAATTTTCGATTTAGATAATTGATGCTTATGGATGATTATTTCATAGCAATCTTCACAAAGCATGTAGTCCTCGCATTGACTGCACACATAGTTGACTTAGTTCTCCATAAAAGCCTTGGAGCAATCATCACAGAAGAACCAATCATGGTCGGGTTCTTCGATGCCTTCTGACTCTTCTTCAACTTAGTTCTTATCATTCTCTTCGCCCAGTTTGCTGAGTATTTTTTGTTTGAGCTGCTCTTTCTCAGCGTCAGCTTGCTCTCTCATTGCCAATTCTTCCTCTTTTTTTTTTAACTGGAGTTTCTTGCGCTTTTATTTCCGAGATTCGGGCTTTACTCGAACAGATTAGGGAATTGCTCTTGGATATTGCACGATCTTTTTTCCGGATGGTTCCTCATATCGAAAGTTGTACTCCATCTCATACTCGTCCATTTCGAGACTACGCTGCTCGTCTTCCTCGTCAATCAGCTGTTGCTGCTCCAATTGTTTATTGAGAAGATCTTGAGCCTTGGATGTGATCCATTTTTTCTATATAATATAGTTCTTGAGAAACTTGTCAGTATCGTCCATGTTCCCCTCGTTCTGCCAATACTTCTGGATCATTTTCTTATTCTTGTGGTTGGATGCTTCGAAAGTTTCGTCCAAGAAAGTTTTCAGCTTATCAGGTTCGCCTTCACTGCTGACTTTGCCGAGCTTTTTTTTAATTTTAAACATATCATCTTATTATGGCTTCTCATTCGTATTTAGTTTTTGCTTAAACCTCTCCTTGATCTGCTCGACTGTTTCGTGATCTCTCTAATTGGACTACTACTACATTTGTGAAGATTACTATTACTCTTTATTGTTCTTGTGAACCAACATACCCTTGTATGTAAGCTTGTCCTTATCGACCTTCTTTTTCTTATTCTTGTCTGCTTTTGATAGCTCGGAAGCAGAGTTCGGGATAAAGTCCTCGTCCTTAAAGATAGGCTCTTCTATTTAGTATATTGAAGGGTCTTTATTTTTGAGTTTGGCAACAATGGTGAGAAACTTTTCTTAAACTTGGTTGGTTAGATATTTAGCATCGTCGTCTTCAGAGGAATAGACTGATTCTGATGACGAATGTAGATCTTTTTAGTCTTGCGCATCTTCTTTGCTGGGTTTGGTATGCTTAGCATCCTGGGTGTCTATTTTGTTTTTGCTTTGATCTTTCCTCATTGATGGATTTATATTCGTATTGTTGATTCCTATTATATAATAGTTAATATGCACATACAATATTGATATACTATGTGCATCATTTATACATGTTTCATATTTGATCATATATTTTATGTAATATATAACATAATGAACAACCACTAAGATAGCAACTTCACTCCATCTTCTTCAGCATCATCTGTGTCGGCATTAAATGTTCCACTCTTCAAGTAGTATAGCTATCGATACATCATATGCATCCTCTTCAGTGGCATCAATTTTGTCAATGGGATGTGCTGGGTTGTCGTTACTCCCATATCAGTCATTGTCCATGATGCCTACGATGTGCCTTCGTGGGTTGTCACACTGATCCCAATGTCGTACTTGTTTATGTACTTGATCATTAACTTCCCGTCGAATTGGGTCATTGACGTGAAAGGAATCAAAAAAGGAGTGGTGGCTGGGGCATTGCTAACCGTGTTGGGTTGTGGGATTCGCTCAATGGTCAAATTTTCGTTTTATTTTGTGATAATCGGGCAGTTGTTTTGCGCTGCAGGCCAGCCCTTTATTATAAACTCGGGCATGAAAATATCGACAAGGTGGTTTATGCCCAAAAATGTAATCATTCCTCATAATGCAGCGGTCCCTAGCATTCGCTCTACTTTCAGTGGTCAACATCGTTGGGACCGCCGTTGGATTTCTGATTCCTCCACTCTTTGTTTCTGATTTGGATCCAGTCAAAATTAGGGATCAATTTTTTACACTGCTCGGGTTCGAGTTTATCTTAGCTACAATTGGAGGTGTTCTTATCGTCCTCTTTTTTAAATAAAATCCTCCCACTCCGCCAGGGTACTTCCACTTATATTTGCAGCATTGGGGCTATGGTTGAGAATACAGGCTTCAAGCAATCTATCAAAATTCTATTCACGAATAGAAAGTTTCTAGCCTTGGCAGCGGCGTTTGGGACTGTCAACGGCAGTTTCAATATTTATGGATCTCTAATGGACGATATCTTAGACCCCTATGGGTTCACACCAGACGAGGTATCATACTTTGGCGAGGGACTTATGGTTTCAGGGATTCTATGTGCAGCCATTGTTGGCGCCTACGTTTAGAGAACTCTGAAGTACTCGCGAGTCTTTATCATATGTGGTTGCATCGGTTTTGTTACCACAATAGGGTTCCCTCTTGGGCTCAAACTCTTCGGAGATAATTTTTGGTATTTCATGATAATAGTGATCCTGCAGGGCATAGTGTTCATCCCATTGCAGCCGCTGAGCGCTGATTACGCCTGCGATACTTTGTTCCCGGTCGGGGAGGCCCAGATTGCAGGGTTCTTAATGACTTCTGGACAAATAGTGGGCATTATTTTTATCGAAGTGTCTCAAAATATCTTTATGCTCGGGCAAGGCACTGACGAATAAAAACAGAATGCGTCCTTTAAAACTGTTCTCTTTTGCAATGTCTTCCTCTGCTTGGCTTGCTTCATTCTGATGTTCCAAAGGGGTGAACTCAAAAGATCTGCTCTCGAGAAGCACAAGAAAGATAGCGAGGGGTCGATGATTACCGGAGATTTTAACAGTTTCACCGAGAGTAAAAGATCCAGCGTCAAAAAAACGCAGTCTGACCAGCTTTAAACTCCTATTATCGAATAGGATTGATGGCTCATCTGCAATCATTCATACTGATTGCTATTCCTTAATACTGTATTGAATTAGCTTTGTATAGAGCATATTGCATATAGAATATAATGCAATAGCATGTATCTAGGTGGTGGGATCTAATTCGGATAGATATAATTTTAACGACCACAATGTTAAATCAAAATCAAAATTCGGCCAGGAACCATTTCAGCCAAGTTGCAATGATCGAGTCCCAGTACGAATCTAAAAGGAAAAATATGTTACCCAATTCCAGTCTACTCATTAATAAAAGTCCAATGCGTGATCGCCAAGGGGCATATGTGCCATACGAGCGTGAAAGTATTTAATGCTTAAATTAGATCACAATAATATGAATACTCCGTCCCGGGCTCAAGGAAGTCGGGTTGTTCTCCAAGCCAATAATTCATGCATGATTTCAAACAATGCTAATAACACCTGCAAAATATCATTATCCCCCCTGCGATCTCGGAAAGTAAATGAATCATCCACTGCAAGCGTAAAATCGAGCGCAATCAGCAGACGTAAGTTTACGGAACCAGTCTGTGAGCAGCATAAGAATAAGCAGGCGGAATTCATTTTGTAAAGTGAGGGGGAGTGCTTTTATTTTTGTCAGACTTGTGCAATTCCACTTGTTGTTCAGGGCTTCCCATGCACGAAATTGTCCAGCAATGCGCAGCCCTAGTAAGAAAACCCAAGGATCCAAGAGATCAATCATTTTTTGAAGAGTGCCGATCAAGTGGCATCCGCTCTCCTATAAAAAAAAACCATTCTAGAAAGGGCGTTTGGCAGCCACAACAAGACACTCGAGGCCGAAAAGGATAAAATCACAGAGTACTACGGGCAAATCCATGAGCTGATCAATGAGCACATGTCAAGGGTCATGGAGGAACTTGAGGTTGAGTTCAAAAAGTCGACCAAGTACATCCATGAGGAAGAAATGCAAGTCGACCTGGCCATGAAGGATTTAAAGGAAATGAAAGATGACATCGTGACAAGCATGAACTCAGTGGTCATTGAGGCTTCTGAGACTGACTACCGAAACGTGATGGTGCAGTATTGCGAGAATTTAGACCGATGGAAGAAGCTGAAAATCAGCCCATCGAGTCTCGATCAAAGTGCGAACATCCGCAAGCTGGCCTTCGGGTAGATATAATCTGTGCTCGAGGGTGTCACTCAAGTGCTCTCCAAGGAGCTGGTGGTGGAGTGGGACGACGAAATGGATCAATAATCCTCAGCCTCCGAATCGGAGAATGGGCAGAAGAGCAAGAAGAACTATCTGGAGTCATAGAGAGAAAACCCTATCGAGTGCCTTGAGGCTGAGGAGCGAAATAAAAGCAACCTCAAAGAGCTGGGTGGGCTCTTCTGTTCGTTTGATGATTGATTAGTAAATTATTGATGGCCGATTATATCTATATCCCATGTTCAATTAATCTATCTATTTATGGATGATCATCATGCTCCGTCGCCTTTAGCTGGGAATGCTTGCTGGATCGTCTAGATTTCTAAATAGTTTCAATGTATTACGTTCGACTTTCACAATTTTGCCATCTCGATACGCCTTCAGTTTGAATGCCACATTAGTTCGGCGGGCGATGTTGCCTGGCAATCCGCTGAATAAGCACATGGTTACGGGATGATTTATTCGACAGAGTGCATGAAGGATCGGATCAGTGGCAGTCCTGCTTTCTTTAGTGCGATTTCGTAACTCATCTTGTTGTTATCCAAATAAAATATTACCAAATATATTCTCAAATAATCTAATCATCCAAATAATTATCAATCTCACTCTATTTGCACGATTGGGGTTGGGGTTGGGGTTGGGGTTGGGGTTGGGGTTGGGGTTGGGGTTGGGGTTGGGGTTGGG
>NW_028281910.1:0-44073 GCF_059751285.1 Brachycentrus maculatus
AGTTCTTCTCTTCATTCTTCCTCCATTTATGCGGGGTGGGAAATTTAATAGGTGTTAAACGGAAATTATGTAAATATGTTGCGAAACGTATATCTTAGACACTGCCGCTGCCTGCGGTGAGGTGAGATGTGGGGGATTTATTTTAGGTCTTGCATATTTTGGAAATGTTGAATCCACCCAAAAATATACCTAGAATAAGTGTAAAAAAATACGAAACTTATCTACGAACACCTAGCAATTTTACAAATCTTATTTTTTACCTATCTCAAGTCATAAAATTGAAAATGACTGTTCACAAATTTGTCCTAAGCATCCCTTTTATATGCAGGTTTACTTACTTCAAATTTGCCATTTTAAAAACCAAATAAGAAGCTTTAAAAATCAAAATTGAGGTTGTACAAATCAAGTTAGACGTTTTACAAAACAAATTGGACGTTATATTTTATTTCATAAAAAAGCTATAATTAAAAAAAAGCGTATTTGAATGCAAGCTTTGTATTAAAAATGGAATAATACATATTTAAAAAATCTTTTTTTTATTGTTTTCAGTCAAGTATTTTGGATTTCATTTTCATATTTTTGAATAATCTTTAAATTCATTCAAGACGTTGATTAAATTATTGTTCTTTATACGTTGAAGCTTAAAACACACGGTGTTACTCAAAATGGAGGTAGTAGTGATATTAATGATTAAATTACTCAAATTCAATCTAACTTAAATTATTTTAAATTGGTCTAAGCTATATATATTAAGAACGTCTGAATTTAAAATGATTAACTTGATGAAGAAGTCGTATCTCCTTCTTCCCTCTACCCTTCTTTCCCGAACTTCTACCCTTAACTTGTTAACTTTCCCCACCCGAATCCGCTCCGTGTAAGTATTTATTATGATAATATGGTACCTGATATTGATATCTGTTTTTGTCTGATCCACGCCCTCCCAATCGAAAGTTTTAGAATCATTATAAATTAACGTTGAATCGTTTTTCCATTTCACAATACGACTCGGGAATTTTCGATAATATAATTATCCAATTTATAAAACATAGCCCTGCTTCGGTTCAAAGTGTATAATAAACAAAAATATACAGAAACGTTTGTGTGTAGAACGATATTTCCTTTAAAAAATAATAATGACTAGTGGTGAATGTGAAAACAATATAACACAATGATTAATATTTATTGCCTAAAAAAATATGAGTGTATTAACTTATTGAAAACAGGGAATCTGTATTTTTTTCACATCTTTCACATTCCACATCTTCAAATAAATTAATTATTATTTTATTACTATCGTTGGAAAAAAATCAAATCTAGTGTTGTTCGATTTTAAATTTTAAAAGCAAAATATACAGGTATACTTTTCGACGGGTATGTATGACGAGATGCAAGAATGTGAATGGGGCGAAAAATGTTTGCAAATACAAAGTGGTATGGCGTTCTCTCTGCCTACCTCTATATATATATATATATATATATATACATATATATATATATATATATATATATATATATATATATATATATATATATATATATATATATATATATATATATATATATATATATATATATATATATATATATATATATATATATATATATATATATATATATATATATATATATATATATATATATATATATATATATATATTATATATATATTTATATATATATATATATTTATATATATATATATATATATATATATATATATATATATATATATATATATATACATATATATATATATATATATATATATATATATATATATATATATATATATATATATATATATATATATATATTTATTTATATATATATATATATTTATATACATATATATATATATATATATATATATATATATATATAAATATATATATATATATATATATATATATATATATATATATATATATATATATATATATATATATACATACCGTACATTACCAAAACAAGTTGAATATAAATGATTTAATCAAGTAGAAACATAACTCTTCATAATCAAATTTATAAAAAATACAATCAAAATTTGGGGTGATAGTAATGAAAGACAAAGTGATTCATATTAAGGTTTTTAAATGTTGAGATTTAACCCCTAGTAACATTTTAAATTTAATCTTGGATAAAAATGTTTTGTTTGAAAAAAAAGCGAATATCCAGTTCTCATTAATGGTGCACTTTTTACTTTGAACTCGTTTTAAGGGTTGGGGCTGGTACTTTGTCTTCTTACGTAATAATTATTACAAAATTCTTTATGGTCGTTTTTTTCTTATTTCAATATTACCTCCGCAAAGAGTAGCTCTTGAGACTGTACAGAGGTGGATATTGAAATTTTAGCCAGAACTGAAAGAACTTTAATCTTTTATCATTTCAATTGGGCTGGAAGAAACTCCACTTTTTATCGAATACTATTATGTGGATGGTAAGTTTAGTTTTTATTTTTATGTACATTTTACTTATTAATTCATGGAATTGATATTTAAATGTTGATCTTATTACTATATTCATCCCATCACTACATGACTAATTACCTATATAGGTAATTAGTCATGTAGTGATGGGACCAAATTATATTGCTTAATATTTTAACTCACATATATAGGGTGAAACTGGTGGACCTAATGTAGTGGCCGATGTATCACAGCATTCGACTAGTGAAATGATCGAATTGTTTTATTATATTTAAATACATAATACATGTTTGCATCGTTGAAAATATAGAAAACTCAAAAAAATAGGTTTAAAGTTTACCATTCATAAAAATTCAATAAATAAACAAGAATTTTAATACATAAATTTTATTATTTACAATATTTTGAGTGTGTTCAAATTTTCACTCACAAATTCTGGATTTGTTCTTCTTATCAGAAGTTATTTATATTTTATAAACAGAAAGTGATCACCTTGGCCAATGGCAAGTTATGTATAAGCCCTGTATATGTCCACACTTCCATATTCCCAGATCGTATGAATACTTCTTTATAAATACAATAATATGTTCATTACTTGATTTCGAAGTCACTTTGTAGTAATATCTATGTATTATAATTAAAATTTTATTTAAATAAAAAATAAACAAAAGCAATAATTTGTAAACCAAAAAACTAGTAAAATAGTCAATGTTCGTTTAGTGTAGACAAATTCTTCAGCAGAAAGTTTCTTCCGTTACAGTACAAAAAAATGCTTTGTTGAGCGAAGTTTATACGTACCTGTGTCGGTCGGAAATTCGTTATATCAGGATCTCATATTTTCAAAATACGCATAAATTACTTAATCGCAAATAACTCGCGAACATGCTTTGAACTTTAAGCTTTTTTGCTCAACTCCTTTGCCAAACTTCACTTCCGCGAATTCCTGATACTAAATTTCTACATGGAAAAAATATTTACAGAAAAATTCCAAAGGAAACTCTTTCATGCTTGATTTCAGCTAAATTGGAATTTGGAAATGACTATCACAATAATTACTTGACGAAGAAAAAATATTTAAACGACTACATGAAAATACAGGGTGAAATACGAATACCACTTTTTTAAAATAATTTTTTATACAGGCATTGGATTTTTACCCTACTTACGATAAGAAAAATGGGTTTAAATATAATAAATAATCAAAAGATCAAATTCGAATTACATAAAAATTAAATACGTAAGGCGTTTTCTTCTAAAAAAAGTCGAACTTATTCTGAATCTATCTCATATCTCCTATTAAAGAAAATATTTTACATAATTGAAAATTGTCAACGACCATCTGCTATAAATGATGGAATTAACCTACGAAGGATAGTCATCAAAATGTATTCTATGTGTTTCATAAGCACTGTAAATACTAAAGATTTTTTGTCTCTTGTTGTTCAAACGTATGATGAAAATGATGCGGAATGGATTGAAACACGTGTCACAGTAAATTTTTATAAATATTGGTATTAACTAAGTAAAACTTAAATAAAAAATGGATTAATTCTACCGCAAAGTGACTGCCGAATCAATTTATTAAAAATGAGAAATATATAACACAAAGCTCCTTTGATTTGTCCACCTCAACCCTCATTCGCCACTAGTCGAGTCGGTACTATAATTATGCAACGGAGGCAGCAAGGCACAGTACAGGAACAAGCTTATTTACTCTACCGGGGCCCTGAGGGGGTTGGGATGGCGGTTTGGGGGTGGATGAGGGGGCGGAGACCGTGACCGAAGGGTGAGAGAAATCACATTAAAAATTTCATGCAGAATATGATAATGTTAATTACGTGCACCCTGTTTGGGAAATGATAATACTGTGAAATGAAAATTGGAGACGTTAAACTTCCGAGGAAATCTTTATGTTACATATTTATTAGGTTTAAGTTTTATACTGACATTTCTTGGTGTCACTGCATTAAAAAAATTATATTTTGATGTTTCTCATTTTCATATATTATATCACATTATTATGATATTCACAGCGTGTCCAAATCTTTGTTCACAAATTTAAAGTTTTTTTCTACGGAATTTATTTATATTGACATTTCAACAAAGATGAAGAATTATGAACGAAATCGATTGCAGCGAAAGACGGAAAAATGGTGACGAATGAAAAAGATATAAAAGAGAGATGGAAAGAGTATTTCGAGGAGGTGTATGAAACACATACGATTAATAACGTTAGTGACGTAAGTACATTTCCCCGAATATGTGTGAATGATGTTTCAAGAGAGATAAGTATGGAAGAAATTAAGAATGCCACTAAGTCTTTGAAAAATGGAAAGGCTCTAGGATTCGACAATTTTGCCGCAGAATACGTCAAGAATGGTGGCGAAATAGTTCTCACATGGTTGCATAGGCTCTTTAACCGTTGTCTGGAGGAGAGTTATACTCCGGTGGATTGGAGAAGGGCAGTTATAATGCCTCTCTACAAGGGTAAAGGTTCTAGGGTGGAATGTGGGAACTATAGAGCAATCAGTCTATTGAGTGCTGTTGGCAAGATGTATGGTCGAATCCTTATTGAAAGAGTGAGAACCATAACAAAGGACAAAGTGTGGGATGTCCAGAGTGGATTTATGAATGGGAGAGGATGTACGGATCAAATTTTTGCCTTGCGCAACATTACTGAAAAGTTTTTGGCCAAAAACCAAAAGCTTTTCTGTGCTTTTGTGGATTTGCAGAAAGCGTATGACCGAGTTGATAGAACGAAGCTATGGAAGGTGTTATCTGAGTATGGGGTAAGCAGTAAACTTATCCATGGCATAGCATCCTTGTACGAGGATAGCACTGCATGCATAAGGGTAAGTGGTTCATTTTCATCCTGGCTTAGCATCTCTAAAGGTGTTAAGCAGGGATGTGTAATGTCACCGTGGCTGTTTAACCTATACATGGATAATTGCATGAAAGAACTGAAAGATTTAAATGTTGGAGCCAGAATGAATAATTTGACTGTCTGTTGCCTTTTGTATGCTGACGATGCTGTTCTTCTTGCCGATAGCAGAGAAGACCTGCAGGCGTTGGTGACAAAAGTGTATAATGTGTGCAAGGAAAGTGACTTATTGATGAATGTTAGCAAATCCAAGATTATGGTTTTTGAAAGAGAAGAATGCAGATCTGAATGTGAAATATTGGTAAACGGAGAGATTCTGGAACAGGTAGATGATTTCGTGTATTTGGGTAGTATGTTTTCTAGGGATGGAAAGATTGATAAAGATATAGAAAGGAGAGTGAATGCTGGGAACAAAGTGAACGGTGCACTGAAATCAGTTATAGCAAATAAAAACCTATCAGCGGAAGCTAAACTGGCAGTGCACAACGGAGTCCTGGTTCCAACTCTAATGTATGGAAGTGAAACATGGAGTTGGCAAAAGAAGGATGAAAGTAGACTGAATGCAGTCGAAATGCGATCTCTCAGAAGAATGTGTAACAAAACGATGTATGATAGATGTGCGAATAGTGAAATAAGGAAAGAATGCAAAGCTGAGATAAGCATTATCGATAAAATTAAGAAAGGTGTGTTGAGATGGTTTGGACATGTAGAACGAATGAGTGAGGAAAGAACGGTAAAACAAATTTATGAGGCGAATGTTAGCGGGAAAAGAAGCAGAGGAAGACCGAGAAAAACATGGCACGATCAGGTATGCCAAATACTTGAAAGTGGTCAGGTTAGGAGTCGTAACAATCGGCGGGTATGTATGAGGAGATGCATGAACGTGGAAGAGGCGAAGAATGTTTGCAAGGACAGAGTGGTATGGCGCTCTATTCTCTCTGCCTACCCCTGCGGGGAAGCGGCGTGATGGTTAGTTAGTTAGTTTGAAGAATTATATGAAAATCTTCACAATAGTGTTTAAAATATAAGATTTATAAACATCGAAAATGTTGTTTGCACGCGTCTCCTAGTATGTAAAATAAATTGAGAAGAATTTTACATGCATTTCATAAAGTTCTGTGCTAATTTAAAAAAAATAACTCAATTGTGGATTGTAACGAATAAAAACCATTTGCTTTAAGGTGTCAACTGAAGCATTAATACAACTCCCAAAATTTGAGTAGTGTGGTTGTCAATCGTCGGTAGGATAGAGAATATTACACGTTTAAAAAGTGATCTCTTAAACCAGCTTATAACCGGTCATAAACCTTGTAAATTCCCACACTTCCATATTATTTTTATCTATGCTGAGAAATCAAAATGCGAAATGTAAAATGTGTTACAATTTGCAATGCTATTCTTGCAAGAGAATAAATAAAATTACCCCGCTGTTCATTTTCTTCTTTTCATTTTTCTACCCCCCATTTCTCTGCGAAGAATCCTTTGGTGGCGGTTATAACAGCGGCTACTCACCCGCCAAACATAAGTATGCAATAAAAATAATACGTCCACATTGCTTCCTTTTCCTATTTCCATTATTTTTTTATTTCCTCCCCTCGGCATTCCAGAATTTTGTTTTATTTTTTGTAATTCAAGTTCAGAGATTTTTGCTTGGCGAGATTGGGGTTGCTTTTTCATTGAGATTTAAATTGCACCCTTGTGCTAAGATTTTTATTTAAGACGGTTAATTTTATTCTAGATAAGTATTTCCGTTATTATTCAGGATCGCACCAAATGATTCCTTCAGACAAAGCTTGATGTAACATACTTAAAATAACTTTGTTATTCAAAAACATTTTTGAATCACAATAATAATAATTTTTAAATATTAAATGATTTCTTTAGACAAAGTTAGAAAAAAAATATTTAATACATTTTGAAATACCTTAAAACCGTTATATAAAATAATATAAATAACCAAATGATTTCTTTAGATAAAGTTTGATATAACATAGTTAAAATAACTTTTTATTAAAACCGTTTAATTCATCAATAAAAATAAGAAAATTATTTCTTTAGAAAATGCTTAATATTAACTTCCAGGGGAGGGCAAAGAGAATTTAACGCCACTACAAGCCTTCTTTGCAAATAATCTTTGCCTCTTCCACATTCATACATACATACCTGCCGATTATTCCGACTGACCTGATTATAAACAAATAATTTCACCTGACTGACCCCTTTTAAGTATCTAAATTACTTGATCATGCCAAGTTTTCCTCGATTTTCCCTCGCTTCTGTTACCAACCACAATCGCGCTGTGCCTTTAAGACGTTCAAAACTTTAAGTGAGTGAAACAATTTTTTTGTAATATTACATAATATAACTTTTTATAAAATTTCGTAAATACTGCTATTTCTAAAATTTGCATAAGTTCAGTTGATAAAGTGAAAATTGGAAAAAGTGGTATTTAACAAATAAATTGTCAACTAAAAATGTATGATTAACATTTAAACATACAAGATATTTATTCTTTTAAAACTGTACTGCCTTAACAAGTACATAAGCAGGAACATTTTTTTAAATAAATATATGTTTGTATTTTCACCTGTTTCAAATAAATATACGAAAATATGTATTTCTTTAAACAATTAGTGTATTCACTAGGTAACTCAAAAAAGTGATCTTTTAAAGTGATTTATTTTTTATATTTAAATAATAAATAACGTTATTTCATCAAATTAACGCCAAATCAATAGACAATGCAAAAACAAGTTTATATTTTTGAGCACACGTATATTTTAAAAGACAAAATACACATTTTTACAATGAAATGATATTTATTGCGTCGTTATTTTTGCGTTCTAAACATCATTAAAAATTCATCACGCATTGATGTTTCATTTCTAGCGTGATGTTATTATGTTTGCTCATTTCTGGAAAATGATGTGAAGTGAACGAAGGAAAATATTAGCATTGCCAGGTTTTTTCTCCCCGATGAATTAATCTTAGAACGCGGACTCCGTGGGATAGTGTTTAAAAGTAAAAATTTACAAAAAAATGATTTAGAAAAATACACTTTTTTTCATAATTATAAATCAATCATTTTCGTATGAGAAGATAAATTCAAAGTATTAAATTAAAGAATCCATAAATGAATCATTTATAATATTTTTATGCTTTTACTTTTTAAATATTGGTATCTCAACTTAGGTAAAGAAGAATATGTAAGTATGAATAACAGGGCTTACAACCTGTCGTAGGGTGGTTAAAGTGATCATTTTATACACGTGTAGAATTCACTATTCTACTCATGATTGAATGTCTTCCTCCATAGTGTTGTAGTTAGCGCGCTAGGGTATCATGCTGGAGGTCCTGAATTCGATTCCCAAGAAGATCAAAACAAAACTTAGTGATTTTTCAGTAAAATTTTTATTTTATATCACCCTGGACTGATACCTGAAGGGCAAGGCTCATCACCTTTCCTTTGTGTATTAAACGATCATGATAAAACTGCTTCTACACGATGCAGTGCCCAATGCACCATTGGGTGTGGACAAGGGTTAAAAGAAGACTCATGATTGAAAAACAGGCTTCTTAAAAATTAAACAAAAACGTAAAGAATGTATTTGTTAAAATTTTCGTACCACATCTAATAATTTAATTAAAATTATTTGTAATATCTTTCTGAAGCATAATTAATCTCAAAATCAACACTTAAACATTTTAACAATGCTGTTGATTATGCTACTTCTTCCTTTTTTAGTATGTACACGCATAATGTGTATAAAATGGAGTACAGATACGTTTTTTTCGCGGGAGGGTTGTTGCAAATGAGAGCGTAGTAAAATATAGGACCTATAGGGGTAGAAGGTAGTTAGGTTTGGATACAGGGAGGGTACTTGACTGAATGGTTTACGTGGAATGAACAAATCTAATTAGGGCTATATGCTTGTTACACCCGAGATGTGATGTGCCAGAGCTAACTTATTTTATTTTATATAACTCACGTGTTAATCTTACATGCTATTTAGAGTATTATGTGATCCTGTTTGTTTTAATTTTATTACGAAAAGTCCATAAAAAGCGCATTTATCGAATCCTCCTGACTATCGAGTATGTATTTAAGTAATTTTTGAGTATGTTCAAATCTTCGTACAAGCAAATACTGATAATATACCCTCTTGAATCCTGAGGGATTTCTATCAAAATACTAGTATATTCCAGAGTTAATTCAAAATTTGTGGGAACCAAGTATTAAATATACGAAATATAGATATATTTATGATATATGACGCATGTGATCAATATTTCCACATCAAAGTGTGTGAATAGATCTATGGTGGTGTCATGTAGTGCTGTTTGCGTGCTGGTATAGTGATTATCCTGACAAAGAGACGGGTGTGTCTCGAACCAGTTGAACTGAAATCTCGGTGTGTGGTTGTATACTTATAGTTAAATAACAACTGTATAGTTTTTTCTATGTGCGTTTTATTTGACCAGTAACCGGGCTTCATCGTTACCGATATTATCAGACTGGTGACGGAATACACGAGATTGTAAGGGGATCACGACTATCGAGGCGCTGTTTAGAGCTGTCCAAGACAAGGACAAGTACTCTCAAGTGTTAGTCGACATCAGGGGGACCTCACAAGACATCCAAAGAAAAGAGAAAATTACTATTTACTTGTTATTTTAGTATATATAATGCAGTACCACCAAAAATGTTAGTAGAAAACTTAATATAATAAATAATAATGTTGCTATTTTTTTTTGTAAAAATGACTGACCACAAAGTTAACTCTTAAAATACCAGAGAACGAACGCAGTTACTTGAACTTTGATGTGTTACTTGAGCCTAGTACAAAAAAAATCTGTATTTGGTCTATAATGATGACCGTTTAAGTGTCACCTGTCAGGGAAACAATGAATCATGTCGATACGTTCATTATTGTAGACCAAAAACAGATCTAAATATTTTTTTGTACTGAATTCAATTAACACATCAAAGTTCAAGTAGCCCCGTTCTACAGTACTTGAAAATGATACTACTTCTTCTGTTTTTGACCTTTTTTCAAAAACTGCATAAGTTAATAAAGAAATAGTTAGTTTACCAAATGAATCTCAATGCCTCAATTTGCGGAAGCTTAAACCGTAAGATAACAGATTAGGCCATCTTTGTGATAATGAGTGGAGACTTTAGCAGCGCTTGTCTTTTAATTACAGCCATTATGTTAATCCAACCCCTAACCAAGGGTGGGTGGAGCGGGCGGTGGAGGGCAGGGGTCAGGGGAGCTTCTTGCGGGAAGATCAGAGGGCAAGGAAGATTGATTAAGACTGAAGAAAGTAATTGCTGAACCTCTTTGTAGAGTACGCTGTAGAGTAGTTTGGTAATCGGAACACATTATGTAGGGTGTTTTACAACATAGTGGTTCAAACATACAAGTCCATTAATTATACTTTGAAACGACTTTTAATTAACAGCGTTCTTCTTCTTCTCCATCTTATTCCTCATTGCTGAGGGTTGTAACCCTTGCGACTCTTCTCCAGTTATCCCTTGACTGCGCTGCACGTAGCGCTCCAACCACCGAGGTGCCTGCTGCTGCCTTAATTTGATCGGTCCATCGTGTGGGATCTTCCTCTCCCTCTCTTTCCCTCCAGGCTACCGATCATAACTAGTCGTTCCAGGCTATCCTAGTTGCCACGCGCAACGTGTCCAAAGAACTGGAGAATCCGTCGGGTACAGACATTGGCCAGAGTCAAGCCATCCAAGCGTAGTTCCTGGCGAATGGACTCATTGGTGCGTCTAGCTGTCCATGAAATTCGGAACATGCGCCTACAATACCACATTTCGAAGTAAATACACAACAACGTTAAAAATCGTTAAAATAATGAACTTATTAACTGCATATGTACTGAATAACGCAGTGCTAACTTGATGCTAAATTACATTAAGACAAGATGATTAGCACTGCGCTGTCTTATTAAATATTCTTCTTCTTCTGTGCGTGTCACATAGAGTCCCGCCCCACGTCAACTATCACTTAAGAGTAATTGTCGTTGTCTTGGGCAGCTCTAAACAGCGCAGCGCCTCGATGGTCCTGATTACGTTTATTATTTATTTAAATATCAAGGAAGGATATAACCGAAGGAAGTAATAGCAAAGGAAGTAGAAAAGGTAGAGTATATAGAAATAAAGAATATCAGCAATAGGGGTGTGCTTACCCATACTCGTGTAATTTGAGTCGTTGGTAACAATTTGGTATATGTAATATTGATTTTAAAGGTTTATTAAATCAAAGTAAACAATCAACATTAATTTTTGACCTAGTAACGAAAACTACAATACAAACATTTATATGCATAACATGAAAAAAAAAATAAAAAAATATATATATTTTTTAAAACCAATATTTGATTGATAACCGCACTACTCAAATTTCGGATGAAATATTTATGCTTCGGTTGACACGTTCTTTCGTACGCTACTTGCTACTTCTCGGTACCATCTATCTTATGTAGGAACATATCTTTAAAGTCTCTGCTAATTAAAAAAAACTTACTTTACTTAAGTATAGATGGATAAAGATTCCTACCCTTGCAGGGGATAAGAAAATGGATCTAATTTATATAAGATTTTTATAAAATTTTGTAAGTATGGTAAAAACATTACTTGGCACCTTTTTCTTTCTGTGCCCGATAGAAAACGGACAATTTTTTTTTCTCCATACAACCGTGACCCGGCTTAATGTACATACACGCCTAAAATAATGTTAATACCCAGACTGCCATATTCTTCTTCATCTATGTTGACATATAAATTATATACTTTTATTTGGAAGTACTCAGTTTACAATTAGCTGTGTACCTATTCAGTGTCTAATTGAATCACACACTTCATGTTAAAACGGATTCAATTCACTACCATTTGATTAGCTTTCAATTACCCTAGTAGATGAACAGTGATAGGCTTTGTGTGAATCAATGTTTACTCCTTCATGGCAATTGATTCGCTGCTCGTTAGTGGGGTGCGAATTGCCCACATGTGATGCTCGAGAGGGATGATGGTATTTATTACACTTAACCCGTCAGTGCCTGTACGGGGTGGACGGGAGTTCGTCAACAGGTATGGTAGGTATGAGCAAATCAAACATGCCTGAAATAATTTTTCAGATTTTTCATGATCATTTCAGTGATTTGAATACTTGAATTATTTGATTCACATTTTTGATGATTAATGATTTGTTCACACATACACATACTCACTGACTCCCGTTTTTAACAACATACTTATTTAAAACGAGATTCTCAGCATATGCAGCTACAAAGATAATATGCTTGTTATGCATATTTATTATACATGTTTATTGTTTTTATATATTGCCATGTATTAGTTTTGGTCATTTTTTTTTAAAATCTTTTTTGTAACTTTATTATTTGTGTTCCAGTCTTTTTAACCTTAATTCCATATCCTAAAATGAGAAATAGAAACTATTCATCGAGAATATTATATATATGACTTATGTATGTGATATGTTTTGAAAAATAAAAAAATAATTTCTGCAGTAGGTTGGATCCTTAACATGATCCATCAACGTAGACATTAAACAATTGGTCAAAAAATAATCATTTTTATGCCTCTTATTGAATGGAATTAAAATATAATTTGTTTACATCTCAACATGGATGACGAAGAAAATTAAACACGGTATACGACCTGTCAAAGGCTAGTTAAGTGATCACTTTACACACATGCATTATTTACCATTCTTCTCTTAATTGATAACCACATTACTTAAATTTTAGGAACTCCTAGATTGAACGTTAATCCCATAACACAGGACATATGAGTTCACAACACCCATCTTAAAATACTTATCTATAAAATAACTACTCAGTGGAGGAAACCTATATTTGTGAACAAGAACAAAATATTGTCAATAAATGGTAAACAATTTACATTGGAATCAATACGGTGTCATTTTGTGTATTGTATAGTGGTGTGTTGTGCTCTTGAAGAAGCCAGTGGTGTAAAATGTGACTATTTTTTTCTTATTTTATTTAATATAATAAAATAATAAAACCCTTATCCGCACCCCAATGGTGCATAGGGCACTGCGTCATATAAACGCAGTGTTATCTTGATCGTTTACATATGAAGGAAAGATGATCAGCCCTCCGCCTCAGGTACCAGTCCAGGGTAGTATTGAATAAATATTGCAGTGAAAAAATCACCTATATTTATTTTACCCCCCTTGGGAATCGAACCCGGGACCTCTAGAACGGTAGCCGAGCGTGCTGACCATTACACTACGGAGGCGGACAAAATTTAATATAGTTACAAAAATTATTATAATTTAATTTTTTTGCTAGACATTTCTACTTTTGACACATCAACAAGTTAACAAGTAACTCCGTTCTTCTCTAACAAATAGACAAAGCAAGAGTATATAAAAAAGTCCCTCTCCAAGCACAAGTGCTTGGAGAGGGACTTACACTCATTGTTTATTGTTTATAGTTATGAATGATTTCATAGTTTTTTCATTTGTAGTATTTTTTTCGTATGTTTTTTTTCATAACATGTACAAAAAGGTTTTTTTTAAATATATTTACAAGGGTTATGGAAATATTTGGTTCCTAAATATTTGAAGTTCTGTTGAAACTATTTGGTATCGAATTTTCTTACTGTAAAATCGTTTTTCAATCTCTAAGATGAACTTTTTATTAGATTCAAATATATATACAAATATATATATATATATATATATATATATATATATATATATATATATATATATATATATATATATATATATATATATATAGATATATATATATATATATATATATATATACATATATATATATATATATATATATATATATATATATATATATATATATATATATATATATATATATATATATATATATATATATATATATATATATATATATATATATATATATATATATATATATATATATATATATATATATATATATATATATATATATATATATATATATATATATATATATATATATATATATATATATATATATATATATATATATATATATAATATAACACCCATTAATACTTGAAGGATCGCTGATTTTTTTAATAGTTTCCACTTTAATGTCTTGGAATGTTGAAAATAGTAATTTTGTCGCATAAGTCTTTTTACTAATGATTTTAATGATTGTTCTCTGAACATTTTGGTTTTGTATAATTTTAATTACTTATAATGATAATAATTTAAAAATGAAAAAGGTTTTGTTAATTTTAGGGCCAATTAAAATATTAAGTGCTTCAAAATGGCTCTATCGCCAAAAAACATTGAGATCTGCTGTTCTACTGAATGTGATTTTCGAAAATTAATAGCGTTATATACTATGACACATGAAGAAGGTACCCTTTGCAATGTACATATTTGAATACGAATTCATTTTGTATGCGAGATCATTCATCACACATTTTCCGCTCGTTCCCCGTACTTAGTTCATTTCATCGCTATCGCGGGAGGGGAAATCAAAAGCCGAATCGTCACAATATCACAATCACCCCCCGATTGACAGCTACATCCAACCTGTACGATGTTCACACATCACTCTCCGCCTTAAATATTAACGCAGCAAACGTCAGACAAAGCCTCCCCCAGCCACCCCCGTTCTAGTATCGTGTCGGCATTATTTGCCAAAGTTGCTTAAGGTGACAGGTGTTTTCACACGACTGCTACTCACGAGCTCCCTGCGCGACTTCGGCGTAAATGGATACCTCACACGGGAAAGTATCATATCTGCGAGGCTACAATTGTCGTATAAATAAGGGAAATTTTATTGGTATTCACCCCGAACAGGTTACACATAGGAATCAAATCGAGCTTTGATGAATTTTATTGGCTGCCAAATAAATTAATGCGGATTTCACTAAAAAATATTTACTTCACAACCTTTTTAATGTGTCCAAATACTTGTTGACAAATCTAGGTTTTTACACTTACCATAAGTGTTATGGATCTTAAGTGGAGAAACTCAGATCTGTGTACACACTCAAAATGTTGTAAATAAAATAACTGGTCAAGCTATAAGCTGCATAAAAATTTAAAATCAGGTTTTCAAGTGTTTTCCAGTAAGTAAAATAATCCAGTTTCGGATCATAATTTATTAACAGCATGTTTAATGTGTCCAAAGATGTGGTCACAGATCTTGATTATCTCCAATTATCTCCAATATTTTACATTTTATTTTTTGAAATCTCAACATAGATGAAGAAGAATATGGAAGTCTGAGCATTTATGTAGAATTTGTTAATGTTACACGTGTGCAGAGTGGTCACTTAAACAAACTTATGACGGTCGTAAGCCCCGTAAATGCCCAGACTTCCATATTCTTCTTCATCGAGATGTTGAGATGTCAAAAAATAATATAAATAAACACATTTAAAGATTGATGTCGATATTGAGTGACAAATTCCTAAAGTGATTGTATAAATCTTATCGCAGTTGATTGCTTATCCTCTTTGGGTTTTATGGCGGAGCAAATAGCAGCACAATAAAGGCATCATCGCTCGGTCTCTGGGGATCGTTTTACAAAAAATCTTGGGAAAAATATCTCTCCGGCGCGGGAGAGGAAATCCTTTAAAGTGTGCAAGGATGTCGAGTGTCTGAGAGGATCCTGTACTCGAGTGCTGCAGATGGGGTCCTGTGACTCAGGGAAGGGGCTTGATTCTTTTCAATAACTTCAACTGAAAATTTTCACACATTTACTTAATACAAAAATGAATTATTATTTTTTGACATCTCATCAAAGATGAAGAAGAATATGGAAGTCTGGGCATTTACGGGGCTTACGACCGTCAAAAAATAATATGAAAATAACTCCTGTAATTGGAGATAATCCAGATTTTGTGAACAAGTATTTGGACACACTCAAAATGTTGTAAATAAATTATCTGGTCAAATTATAAGCTTAATAATAAAAATGAAAATGGTATTTTCTGGCGTTTCTCATGTGTGTGATTATAATCCGGGATTCGGATCTCACATACTAATATAAGAGTTTCTGCTTAATAAAAAGCTTCTTTACATCTCACCAATAGATGTCTCTAGTGAAGTTTTAGTGATTCATGAACAAGGTTTCTAAATTAGTTCATATACATAGAACTTCCAAGAATTTGAGTAGTGTGGTTGTCAATAATGGGTAGAATTGGTGAATGTTACACGTGTGTAAAGTGATCACTTAAACCAGCCTATGACGGTCGTAAGCCCCGTAAATGCCCAGACTTCCATATTCTTCTTCATCTTTGATGAGATGTCAAAAAATAATATGAAAATAACTCCTGTAATTGGAGATAATCCAGATTTTGTGAACAAGTATTTGGACACACTCAAAATGTTGTAAACAAAAATGAATAATGATAATTGTATGGATCGTGAAATATATCATTTTTGAGGCAGTAAAATTATGATGTACCATCTTATAACATAAAAATTACAGTATTGAGGTTAATCATAATAAACCATATTCTATTATTTTAACTTTAATATTCCATAGATACATTTAAGGTTATAATTATTTTTATTGTCCACATATTAATATCATTTAATTAATGTAGATCGAATAATTTGGTTTATATTTTCCAAATATCAGTTTTTTTCTCCTCTCTCTATCTCCTCTGATATCCTTTTAATTATTATTTTGATATATTTTGTTTGTAGGAGCCCAAATCACTTGAAAAAGAGTGGAAGCTTATAAAATAAAAAATAAAATACACAAAACTTATTTTATTATAACTAAATCGTAACGTCGACCAAAGCGTCAAAGCAGTTTTTACTATCATCGATATCTCAACGACGATGATGAAGAATATGGAATATTTGTATTTACAGGGCAAACAAACGTTGGTTGGTTTAAGTAATCACTTAGTAACATTCACCATTCTATCCCATGATTTACAACCACATTACAAAATTTCGGAAAGTTCTATTATGCTCAAATTAAAAATATGAACTGTATGTTACTTTGTCGGCGACATCTATCGTTAAAATTAGTGTTTTTTTCAAATTATTAGCTGAAATCTTCACGAAATTTTGGTAGGAGTTTTTTTGCGAATTGTTCAAAATATTCAAGGATACGTCTGAAAATCATTTTTAATTTTTATAAAATGTATTTTTACAATATTTTTGCACATCACAATGCTTTGATTATGTCGTAATTTTTATCAACAAACTCTGGATTTTCCAGCTTTGGAGTCATTTATATCGAGATTTTACAGTCTATTTTATAGCATATAGACTTTTGAAAATTGAGATTTATCTATAAAAATCTTGACATCAATAACTCCAGAGTAGAGGAAATCTAAAATATGTGAATTATAATTTGGTGACAAAAATATTGTGTAAAATAATGAATTGCTTGAAAAATCCAACCTTTTCCAAAAGCTTCATTTATCATTTTCGTCTTTGATTCCTGATTTTTTAAATCGCAGCTCCCCTGTCACTGCGTCAGACATCTCAATATCCCCTTTCCCCTCGAGTGTATAGCGCAGCCTTAAAAAATCTGGGATGACGATCCTTATCGCGGCCCCTGAACTTTATTTACTTCAGTTTTTATTAAGTTCGCGCCGGAAGGGAGGCGCAGGCCATTGTAACCGGTGGGTAAGGCGCCTCTAATCATGGTAATTGACAACCGCAAACAGTCCCTTTACGAAGGTGCAAAGGATTAATACCGGGGTTGGTAAAAACAATGTCAAAATATCTCCGTACTTAAAAAAACTAACCAACAATCTGTCTCAAAAACATCAATATACATAAGTCGCTCACTCCTTTCAAGAACGTCATAAATCAGAAAACTTGATTTTTAAGGAGAACGTTTTAAAAGTTTAAAAATATAATACAATTTATTAAAAATAAATATCAAGCCACATATTGAAATTTTTACTGTGCAACAGATCTTTTTAGGTTAAACTTGAAGGTTTTTTCTCCATTTGAAAAATAACCAGTTTATTTTTTTTTTAAATAATTAAACAAAACCTTTTCTTCAAAATGCAAATACCTCCGTAGTATAATAGTCAGCACGCTCGACTACCGTTCTAGAGGTCCCGGGTTCGATTCCCAGGGGGGGTCAAATAAATATAAGTAATTTTTTCACTGTTATATTTAATAAATATTACCCTGGGCTGGTACCTGAAGCGGAGGGCTGATCACCTTTTCTTCATATGTTTACGATCAAGATAACACTGCGTTTATATGATACAGTGCCCTATGCACCATTGGCGTGCGGATAAGGGTTGGAATGAAATAAATTTGAAAGAAGATTTATTTAACATATAAATATTAGATGCCTTTTCACCCTTTTGTAATAATTTAATACCATCGAACGCATTTAAGTAGATTTATTTTTAAGTTGTAAATTATTAAAAGTCTTCTAAAAATATTCAACATTTTTGCTGGTAACATATTTGAATTTAACATTTTTTCACAGAACAGGTGGATTCGTAGGGTACTTTGAAAGGACATTTTATATCCAGACTATCCCCATAACAAGTGTCGTTCCACGGGCGTGCAATAAAACCATATCAAATCCCCGTTTGATATGGTTTGACCCACACTAGCCCCGGGGGTACTGTATTCCAAATATCCCCATCCCCTGACCTCCCATGGATGATGACTCAATAACAATAATAATTGGTGCGGTGGATGCGATAAGATGTTTGTCGGATGCGAGACGAGAATCATTTGGTATCCAATCAGTTTGCAGTAAAATTAACGGCTCAACATGCATTGAAAGGGACAATTTTACAGGTTATCTTTTTGACAATTATGATTTTAAAAAAAGAACAATTATTTACAACATTTTCCTTAATACTCAATTTTCACTTTGTGTGATACCATTTTTTAAAATTATTTTATGGATTTGGCGTTTAATTTGTAGAACTCCATTTTTATTTACATATTAAATTAAATGTTAAAATCAGAGTTTGATTTTTATTTATAAATGAATATAACTCTATAATAATATCTAAGTATATATTAAAAAGATAAAAATTTAAATATATCATTCTAAATTTATTTAATTGAATCATTCATTTTAGGACAGTGACGAACAATAAAATAAAATAAAGCGAGGACATACAAAGCAAGAATAGGATTAAAAGTATGATTTTTTTAAAAGGTAAAACAGATAAGCAATTTTAAAAGAAGCAATCTTATAATCGTACCATTAGGTATCCACTGTATACCCAGACGCAAATATGATCAAAATTATGCTAAAAATTAAATAAATGAGTCAATTTTTTTTAAACCATCCTTGTTTTACAGTAAAATATTTACAACTAACGGATAATAGCTTAAAATAAAGAATTTTTAAAACCATTAAAAAAAGTCTTTTTTTTTAAACAGTCATGAAAAGATCACTTTTTAAAGTTTTTTTTTCTCAATGTAGGCGGCACGACTAGTTTCAAAAACTACACATGTTCTCATCAATATATGAAAATACAGTTTGTAATTCTTACATTAAATACCTCAAAAAATGGTATTATGAAAGTGTTCTTATTTTAAATATAAATCATCTTTTTATTCTACATATAAAGCTAATGTCAAATGAATAAATTATTTAAAAAATGTGAATATAATATTAAATTTCTAAAGAAAGTGTTATGGATAGTCAATTAGGTACAAATTACACAAGTCTGTATTATTTCCTTAAGATTTGATAACACAAGAACGTGTATCACATAGAAGGCATCGAGAATGTACATACCCATGTAGGTATATTATCACTCCGACCCTAGGAGAATTTGAAATAGCCTTACAAGGAAGTTTGGGAATTCTTTCAACCCTAGAATTTACCATAATATCTTGGAAGGGACCGTATCAGGGTGTCCTTACATACTTTGTCGTGTCCGTTCACTCGTGTTTTCCTAACAACTTTTCTGTGTTACACAACCCCCGGTACTTTCCATCCACCCACTGCATCTACTCTACTAACTACCAAGGGATGGTCCGCAACGTAAAACTAATTTGATTTTCGCAGAGCGCTTTTGAGGATTATTATGCCCTGTGATTATTATGATTATTAACACTTCTTGCCTCGCTGCATTGCAACGTTCTTTGGCTGAGATTTTAGACGCTTTTATTGAAAAATAGAAAATTTTCAATATATGTAGTATGATATCTTTATTTTGGTATCTCAATTTGAGATGAAGCATCTAACGTTTTTATACAAATGATAGAAGTCTAAGGATCTCAGACCTATCGTCCTAGAATTTGGCTGGTTTAAGTTATAACGAAAATAAAATAAAACATTTTTTTTAATGTTGTGTAACATTATATTTTAAAATAAATTTAGATAAGTATTAAAAAATCCCATTTTGGATAGGGGTGATCTGTTTAAGGTAAGTTTATACCTGCAGGAGCGATCATCTTGTAAGGAAATCAATCATAATGCAAAAATTGTAGACCGTGCCCCTATGCTCCATCAAATGTGGAAGAGGATCAAATTAAGTATGAAATAAGTCAATTGATTATAAAACCATTAATCGTAGAAAAAATAAATTTAAAAAAATAAGTTTTGGTAAATACCACTATCCGCCTCCGTGGTGTAATGCTCAATTAAATAAGTCAAGTCTGGAGGTTCCGGGCTCGATTCCCAGGGGGGTTCAAATAAATATAAGTGATTTTTTCACCCTAATATTTATTCAAGATTACCCTGGACTGGTACCTGAAGCGGAGGGCTGATCACCTTTCCTTCGTGTGTTAACGATCTAGATAACACTGCGTTTATATAATGCAGTGTCTTATGCGCCATTGGGAAACGGCTAAGGGTTTGAATGAATGAAATATCAATATTTCAAACATTTTCAAACACAATATACGGTAAAAAAGATTAGAAATAGTAATATGTACGGAAAATTAAAAATTTCGTTTAATTTTTTACAGTTTAAAAGTAAGTCGTTCGTATTTACATATTCAAAAAAAAATATGTTGGTACCAAGCAATTGTTTGTAATCATTATAATAAAAATAAAAAAAACGTGCAAAATTGATTCATAAAATCAGCCATTTTGGTTAAGGTTACTTTACCGGAACTGAAAAAGGATTTATCCCACTGAGCGAGGATTACTGCATTATCGCGTGTGTCGTGAAAACGGACAGCTGGCTTTCAGGATGCAACATGTCTTCACGGGTATTTTACACTTGGTCTGAATAGGGGGACCTTAAACGTGATGGCTTAATTCACCGTATCGACCGTTCAATATATAAAACTGAAAAAGAAAAAGTAAACGGAATATCGTTAAAAACAAACCATCCGCATATATCAAACCCTTATCCGCACCCCAATGATGCACAGGACACTGTATCATATAAACACAGTGTTATCTTGATCGTAACACATGAAGGTAAGGTGATCAAACCAATATTTTTACTTATGTAGATAAATAAACAGGTGTGCGTATTTGAATACAAAATTGAGTAAAAATTTCTTAAAAATAACTAAACATATTTTGATACTTTTAAGAACTAATATTGACATTTTTATTTTTTTAGATAGAATATACATGAGGTATAAACATGACTCTGCAGTACCCAAATGCAATACCAAACAATTCCAACAGAACTTAAAATATTTAGGAACTAAGTACTTCAAGAACCTTTCTCTGTAGGTCATAAAAAAGACTTTAAAATGCTAAAAAATAAATTTAATAAATTTAAATAATGTTAATCTCAGAAAAAAATAATTAAAATTACAATAAAAAACATTGTTAATTTTAAAACAACTGTATGTCTCTCTCCAAGCACAAGAGCTCAGTCTCTTTTTTGGAGAGAACTGCGTTCTTAATTTTAAGATTGTTAGAAATGCTTAGAAAATTATTTAAATTTTAAAAAACATTGAAACCATATTAAATAAATAAATAAATATCCTCAAAAAAATGCTTTTGAGATATTTGTAGCATCCTCCGTCTCATAAATATATAAAATTATTTTTTTAAACTTTCTTTTAGATTTTGCTAAAAACTTTTTGCTCTCCCCATCGCTTGAACTTCAGCCCTCTTCAGGTTCCAATTTCCAATCGTTCAATCGGTATCACCGAATCATAATTTTCCATTCAATTATTCCCTACGGCGGAAGCTGAACGTTCTCGCACGCGGATGCAGGTAGGCAGCACGTGGTGGGGTGGCTTGCTCGCTCCTTGCTGCGTGCTCGATAAGGTAAAAATATTAACTCCCTCACATCCGCGGGTACCTGACATCCCTATGTCAAACTTGTCACTTTTGGGGGTGCTTGAATATATTATAGATACCTTAGAAATCAAGTATCATAGTCAGATGGCATAGTTAACTTAACTCAAATTATAAATTTGAAATTAAATTACATTAAATTACGAGGCAAATTTTATTACATCAAATTTTCAGTTTTGTGGTGTTTTAGGTCCTAGATTTTCAGGTAGTTTAAATAAATATTACACTTTTGTATTTATTTATTAGCGCAGGATTGATCATATTGCCTTCATGTAAGTAACGAGCAAGATTCATCTGCATCGATACGGTGCAGTATTATCTTGTATCATTTTTATATATATTTATTTATATGTACATACTGTCTGTTATTACATACATGAAGGTGTCAAAACTTTTAGATGAGAACGTTTGGAAAAAAAGAAAATATCATAAGGTATTTACAAGTTTTTTTTTTTAATTAAATTTTTAAAATTAAATCTCTCTAATTTCTGAAATGAAACATTGAAAGAATGATTTGTTCAACCATTTTTACGCTAACTGAAAATCAAAAAAAAAATTGTTAAAATTCTACTTTTAAAAATCTACTGTTCCGTTTGGTGAGTTTGCAATATAAATCACGAATGTTAATTCGTCTCAAAACTCTGGATGGAATTACAATGGTGCATATTTCGAGATGTCTTTGACTAATTTCGGTAAGGTGCCGGCGGCGTTCGATCGGAACCTGTTTTAATTTCCTTTAATTTCCCGTGGAGCGCAATAGCGCCACCCTCCCCTCCCTGCTTCCCCCAGAATGCTCTTATCTCTCTAGAAATATGTATAATATAACATTATTATTATTATTATAGCAACTCTGTCTAGCCGTGATAAACCAAATATACGAATAGTTTCTAGGGACGAATTTCACAGAAATGATCTAACCGTTTTGGTGGCATTCATTTTCTGTAGAACTATTGAGAAGGGTGATCAATCTCATCGGTACGAAAACTATTCATGTTTTCGAAATAATATATTTTGGTCCTCATTACCGTTATTACTCTAAATTATTTATTGTGAAATAAAACTATTACATTGGTAAAAGCCAGAAATTTAGGTTTGAATTTTCACGAAAGGTTTGGGGAAAATCTTAAAAAGTCTCTCTCAAAAGAAATTAAAGAATAAATGTTTATACATATAATATCTATACTTGGAAGATGAAGTTTGGTAGTGATAAATGAAAACATCAAAAGAAGGATGAAAACAGGGTGAATCATTATGAAATATGAAAAAATATCATTTATAGTAGAGTTACTTACTAATCCTTATATTGGAGCATATGGAATCTACGATGTACATATTTTGTCACATTAAAGTAGAGAATAAAATTGTTATTTTAACTCTTTTTGTTTAAAAAAATAAAACAATATTAAGAGCATTGAGTGATATTAAATAACTCTCAGAGAAAAATTGTGGTAACATTTATTAAAACCCCAAAAATACTAATTCTTTAATTTTCAAATCTCCTTTCGTAGTATTATGATTAGCGCGTTTGGCAACAATGTTGAAGTTTTATTCTAAGGAGTGTTGATACGAATGTTATTTATTTTTATTACAATATTTATCGGGCTGGTACTTGAAGCCCAATATTGATTCACCGTACCTGCATGGTTGGTATTTACGTGATTTATCAAAATATCACTGCATCCATACGATGCAGTAACCTGGGGATCAGTGGGTAAGGTGTGGATTATAAAAAAACTTCATTTACTGAGAGAATAGTATATTTTTGTGGGCTATTTTCTCTTACTAAGGTTAAAAAAGTCTACAACTAAGACCGCAACATTGGGGACATTCTTAAAACAAATAATAATAAGAAACACCCCCTACCCCCTCTTCAATCTTCAACGTCCCAAGGGCACAACTCAAAATTGAAGACTTAGTTTCACATACAAAAATACGTGTCATAATAGATATTATGAAATTTACCAAGTAAAACTTAAATTAAAAATTCGTATTCAAGAACTGTTTGATATTAAATTTGATTAAAATATTAAACAAATCCGAGTTCCTAATTCTTCGTCGGCATTCCAAGTCGCGTCTCGTAGCTCGGCTCAGTTATTAGCCGCCCAAACCGGACGCGTTGTGTCCGCGTTAATTATACCCTGTCAGCAACAGGGCAGCTTTCACCCTCCAATCCCACCCCTCGCCAGTCATCAACATAAGCCTCCCCCCGAAAGGACTACCTGGCCAAATGCACGACCAGCCAAATGCTAAATTAACAACAAAGCGTCGATTTACTCTCACTGCTAACCTCGTATTTGACTTACAACCATGTTATAGAATATTCTGTATACTTGTATGGTATAATATTGTGCATGACACATCAATGCAGCTAAGAGGGCGAATTTATTCATTTGGAATTCCAACTAACTAATGTATATTATTCTTAATTTTGGATAATTTTTTGATGATATTGATATCATAACATGGATGATGAATAATATAGAAGTCTGGGTATTTACAAGGCTAACTACCTGTCAGACTGGTTTAAATTATAATTTTATACACGTGTGACATTCATCAATTCTACCCATGAGTCACAACCATACTACTCAATTTTTGGAAATTGTATGTATGCTTCAATTGTGATACCTACTTTCATATATTACTTCTTGGCACAATCTTTGGCTCTACAACCTGTCGTAGGCTAGCTGAAGTGATTATTTTATCAGCTTAATTAATTACCCAAAATTATTATTATTTATATACAAATCAATTATTTATGAGTTCATTTTTTAAATATAGTATTTGTAGTTTGTAATTATTGTATTTTGCCTATATGGTAAGAGTTGAACTCTTAATACCTCTTTTACTTGGTAAATTCCACGATGTCTGAAGTACAAATACCACTATTTTATAAATGGTGGTGTTTTCCAAGTAAAACTTAAACTAAAAATATATTAGTATATACGGTTCCATATTCACTAATATATACATTAAATACAGAAAATGCACTCAGCTCATTTTTAAATATCGTTGTTATAAAAAGTTTTAAAAAAAACCTTCATCGAATAACATCAATCTGTTTTTTTTTTTACGCTCACTGAAAAATCTACTGCATTCAGATAAAGCCACGTCCGCAAAGCGTGGGTTTTCACCTGAATAGTGAACTCGGTGCAGCCAGTTTCAGGGTGGGCGGTAGTAAATCAGTCGGTTAGACCTCGGGAGGAAGTGTTTCCGGTTGATTGATGTGCGGCCGCTACTTGCCGCCCTACCGGAACCCGCGTAGGCCGACGGAAGTGGCGTATTACGTGTGACGCTACCTGTTGCGCAGGCTGATTGCGGTCGTGCAACTAGTGGCCGAACTGATGATGATATTCGATACAAGTCATACATCATGTTTATATTTATTATGGTTTTCATGATCATTTCCATGGAGATATATTTTTTAATTTATTTATTGATTTGGCGTTTCATTTGTAGATTACACTCCATTTTAATTTATGTATTAATTGTTAAATTTGAGTCTATTACGTTGTATTTTATTGCTAAAAAACACTAATTTAAAATGAATATTCGTTTGAAAATGCCACAACTAGCCGAAACAATTGTCGCAATTTAAAGTTTTAAATGTTTTTTTTTAAAACAATAAAATACAACTTAGTGAACTCAAATAATGTGTTTTATTTAACAATTAATACATAAATATAGATACATTTCAATAATGATTTTTTTATAGGCATAGGGATCCTGAGGGGTGGGGAAGAAGTGTCGGCCTCTGTCCATACATCTTCCTCCCCCCTCATTGATCTGCAAAGAGTTTTTATCCCTTGAGAATGAATTAAAATTATTCATCTATGCGCAGCTGATAAAGAGTCCCCCAGGAAGAGACCGCGAGTGGACGGTGGGTTTAGAAAAAAAAAATTATTGGTCTAGAATTATATTGTGTAATTTAAGATAAGTAAAAATAAACTTACTAGTACTAGAGTAGGCAGAGAGAATAGAACGTCACACCAAACTCTCTTTGCAAATAATCTTCACCTCTTCTACATTCATGAATCTTCTCATACATACCCGCCAATTATTACGTCTTCTGACCTGACCACTTTCAAGTATGTACTTAAAATACTTGATTACACCAAGTTCTTTTGTCTAATTTATGAAGAGTGTAAATAATTACATTTAATAGTTAAACATAATATTCGGAAATATGTGGGGTAAACAGGACGATCATTCAGAATAAGGAATAATGAGGACGTCATATATTAAAAAAAAAGTATAACTCCAATTTAGCCAACCGACATTTAATCTTCACAAAGTACAATTTTGACAAAATAAATATGAACGCTAAATTCTTACCTTTCTTTGTCCGCCTCCGTAGTGTAATGGTCAGCACGCTCGGCTACCGTTCTGGAGGTCCCGGGTTCGATTCCCAAGGGGGGTAAAATAAATAAAAGTGATTTTTTCACTGTCATATTTATTCAATATTACCCTGGACTGGTACCTGAAGCGGAGGGCTAATCACCTTTCCTTCATGTGTAAACGATCAAGATAACACTACGTTTATATGACGCAGTGCCCTATGCACCATTGGGGTGCGGATAAGGGTTTTATTAATTATTATTATTAAATTCTTACACATATCAAGTAAAGGTAGAAAATTAAATAGATTAGAAATTCTCGAAATAAATAGATGAAAATATGCCCTACACCGGACTTCCCCATACAAAAATGTGGCAAGTTTAGTTGTGAACTAATGGTTTCAGATTCACCTTTATTTTATTAAAATATAGCTACAAAAATCTATTTCTTTATTAAAATTAACATAAGTCCTTTTTAAAACGCTTACCATATACAATATGTTAGCATTATTTTTATTATACAATACTTAAGTTCATTAAATTAATTCATTTTGTCAGAAAAAAACAATTTAATCATAATTTTTCAACCCTTGCCTGGTTGTGTATATAACAAAAAACTAGCCTCTCTCCCACCAGTAGATGACCAATTAAAGTGTACTTAGTAGATTTTAGTTAATTAAAGTGGAAAAAAAACTGAAGATTTTTTGTTTTATTATACTCGTAAAATACCACTCATAGTAGTTATTGAAAATCGTTGAAATTTTTGATTAAGCTCTACTTCATGAGGGTTGTATTTTTCATTAGACGCCAACCTACTCGTATTATATACAATGTTAAGGTTTACGGTCAGCGATGAAAATTTACGATTTTCCTTTACGTAACACAAGACAAGTACTTAAAAGGTCGTAAAGCATTTTTATCTCCGAGAGGCGGCCTGATGATTTCACTTTGTTTCAAAATAATAAAGTCGATACCAGATGTTCACCAGATATTGGGGCTGTAAAAACTGTCTCTTTTAATATTATATCCTCGAATCCTCCAAAAGAATGTACTAGTCATTTGGTTTTATGCTTCCAAGACATGGTTTTCATTATTAATATCTGAAGGACAAAAAAGCAGTTTCTCTTTATTAAGATGTAATAACATATACTTATACGGAAAATAAAATTCTTACTAGTAAAAAGCTTTGTAAAGATGATTTTTCTTGAAAATAAACCTGTTGTGTTTTTCAATGATGGGGGGCAAAATAGGAACGGGGTTGTGAGTTCTGTTTTACGATATTTTTGCCGTCACAAATTTTGCTGTCAGATATATTAGTAAGTTATACAAATAAAAAAAATAATAAATGTTAAATTACAAAATATTAGGTAGATGTTTTTTCTTTGTAAATTATCAAATCAGCTGGTGGTCTAGTATATGGTTTTTCTGTGGAAAAGAAATCCCATTAAATCATGCGTGTAGCGAGTGTAAAATAGACTTTTCTTTAATGCTCTGGTTTTCTTAAAAATTTACAGGATTCAATAAAATGTCCAACCAGGTTTAAGTACATTATTTTGGAGACAAAGGTATAAATTATATTTAAGTTTTATTATCTACATTTCCGTAATCGATACTTTATAATATCCCGTACGAAATCTACAAAAATTTAGTATTTTTATTTTTTCAAAAATCTAGAAAATGCGCTGTGATATTTTATAAAGTCGACTATGAAGGCAATGTATTTGTACTGTATATATATACATAGTATAGGGCTTTTAAAATGTTGAATGCTGAAACTAATATAATATCAACTTTATTAGAATAATTTTTAATTTGTTGTCAAAATCACCTCTGTTATATCTAAGGGACCCACCTTCATAGTGAAGTGGTTAGGTGGAGCGTTTGGGTATCGTGCTAAAGGTCCAAAGCTCGATTTTCAAGGAGTTGAAAGTGATTTTTCACCTTAAAATTTATTTACTATTACCACGCAAGGCTTATTACCACACTTTTCTTATGCATGTATTTGATGATCCAGATAACACAGATTATATACAATGCAGTGCCCTATGCATCATCATCATCATCATCATTGGATAAATGTTAAAAGTAAAAGAGGTTATCTGAGCAACAAAATGCATTTTTGAGAATCAGAACAAACGAGAGATAAAGAAAAAATACAGCCAGATAAAACATCATCGATCGGTGTATTTAGAATCAAAACAAGTCGACAGAAAAGTCTGAAAAAAAAACTGGAGTAAACTTTTCGCGGGAAATGCTTTTCTCCCCCATTTTTATGGCGGGGACTTTCATCGGAGGGATGACGGGGGACGTCGGGGACCGGCCGGTAAATAACAGCTAAATTATTTATTCCGGGAGAGATGAGCGATAGTGGAGCCACTCGGACGGCCCTCGACAAACAATGTATTTACACTCTTACCCCAAATGGCCAACCTACCCGCGCTTCCCCTAACACCGGATTTTGTACATCGATAATATGAAATATGGAAAAAACAATCATAATTTTCTCACATTCTCCTTTCTTCTAACCCTCATCCGCACCCAAGGGTGCATAGGGTACTGCATCGTATTGACGCAGTGTTATCTTGTTGTATTACTTATATGATGGCAAGTAGATCACTCCTGCGTATATTATAATCTCATATTAGTATAATTTTACTATTTTTAAGAATTGTTGTAATTTAAGATAACAATATACTTGTAAATGAATGTACCTTTGTATAATATATATATATATATATATATATATATATATATATATATATATATATATATATATATATATATATATATATATATATATATATATACATAAATTACATTTCCAGATGAAATCTCCGGATATAGTGAAGGTATTTAACCTTATTGTAGTATCTCAACTGTGCTGGAAGCTTCTTTTGAACTTCGCCTTGGGTCACGTGACCTCTCATCCCCGGGGTATCGTGAATATTTAATAGCAACTGAAAGCTTCTCAAAGATCACTTTATGATGTTTCAGTAACTTCAAGTATCTTTAATTTCGAATAAAATCTAGTCTTTACGATTACAATACCGATAGTAAATAGGTGAGCTTATATTTAAAATAATTTTAAAAGACTTAATGTCATTATTAATTTTAAATTTTTATCATACTGCGTGGTCAATTTGTTTTTTCAGAATAGAATAAAGAGGTTGTTATCTCATAATTTTGAATATTTGGGGAGAAAAAAATTAAAAATTATGGAATTGAAATAACTCTAACAATCCACCGTTCAAATAAAAAGTTTTTTTTATACATATATAACATTAATAATTAAATTAGATTACAATATCCTCAATTAAATTCTTGCTTCCTGCAATTGATGCAGCAGTCACTTTGCAGTAATTTATATCTATCCATTTTTTTAATAAATAGTCCCGTGGTGTGAAAATTTACCACAATTTATCTAAGTATATTGCGACTTGTGACGATGTGGTTTAAACCAAATAAATTTTTACTAAAAATATTAAAATTGGACGAAAAATTTTCTTTTGACTTCTCAACATAGATGAAGAAAAATATGAAAGCCTGAGTATTGGAAAGGCTTACGACCTATACACGTGTAACATTTACCATTTTATCCATGGTTGTCAATCATGAGCTCTCTAAATACTATTTTATTAATATTCTTTTACTAATACGTATGTTGCGATGTCTAATTAAATGAAACCCAGATTTGTGAACAATGGTTTGGACACACTCAAAATATTGTGAATTTAGTTTTTCGTCTTAATTGCCCTCATTTTTCTTCTCACTGCACATGTATATATATATATATATATATATATATATATATATATATATATATATATATATATATATATATATATATATATATATATATATATGTATATATATGTATATATATATATATATATATATATATATATATATATATATATATATATATATATATATATATATATATATATATATATATATATATATATATATATATATATATATATATATATATATATATATATATATATATATATATATATATATATATATATATATATATATACACATACATCTCGTGAATTAAAAAACGCGTATCGCGTAATACAAAAACTTTTAATGGAGGTTAATGTACTTTATTTACTCGGTTAAACGAATCCCGTGGACATATTAAATAAATCATGATCGGCATCATTAATCCTTAAAATCACTCCGGCCTCGCGGTTAAATGTTTTGGCTTTTATTTCCTCTGTCACTTAAGGCGAGTAGAAGTAATTTAGAATTACACGGGGCTGCAATTGCATTATTCAGCATACTCCGGCAGGGGTTGGTTAATAATAAACTACCCGTCCGTATGAGACACACATTTATATTCCGTGCCTTGGAACCAATCGGAGCGCTGACAAACAATAAATTGACGATAGATATTACCCTTTTTAATGTACGCTGACATTTTAATTGAAGGTATCGAATTCAAAATTGATACCCGCGTACAAAATTCACTTTATAAACGTTAATTATTTAAATCCCGTTCATTGTATATCATCAGGCACGCCTCTAGTAATTATATTTTTCAACAAAGATTTGTTCACTTACAAATATTTATTTTAGTATTTTTATACCCTTATTTATTTTTGTAAAAGTTTTGGCTAGAAAAACTTGTTAAATCTGAAAAATTCAAAAGCTTTCTTTGGAAAAAATATAACATTTTGAAATTTGAAAAAATATATTTGTATAATATAAATATGAAATGACAATACAGAACATTCTCGGGGTATTTTGAGGTGAAATATGAGAAAAATCCAATGTTGATAAATTCATGAAAAATGTATTGAGATGATTTGGACATACATTTATCGATACATTAACGAAAAATGAGTGAGTTAAAATGGTTTTTTAGTTATTTCATATGTTAAATATTCCTTTTCTTATCTTAGTCGTTTTGCAAAGAAGTCTTTAGTGAATTAAAAAAAAACATACACTGTATTTAATTTAGTGGAGCGGATGCCTCCATTACACTATGGATGCGTCCGCCTCCATAGTGTAATGGTCAGCACGCTCGGCTACCGTTCTGGAGGTCCCGGGTTCAATTCCCAGGGGGGGTAAATAAATATAAGTGATTTTTTCACTGTAATATTTATTAAATATTACCCTGGACTGGTAACTGAAGCGGGGGGCTGATCACCTTTCCTTCATTTGTAAACGATTAAGATAACACTGCGTTTATATGAAGCAGTGCCCTATGCACCATTGGGGTGCGGATAAGGGTTTAAAAAAATATATTTAATTTAAATGTTACTTGGTTAAAACTACTCTTTCTTAAAATCTATTTTGATATGTGTTTCAATCCATTTCGCATCGTTTTCAAATACCAAAACAAGTGTCATAATAGATTTAAAAACAAAGTGGTATGTACCAAGTAAAACTAATATTAAATATGGGTACATATTACCACAATGTGACTGTCAAATCATTTAGTGAAATGATTTTAAAATCATTATATTTATTAGTTGAATTTTAGTTTTGTACTGACGTTTTTTGACATATTCTTTATTTTTAAAAAAACACACCTTTGTAGTTTTTCAATTTTTATTTTATTTGACCTGTCTGAAGATGCTGAAATATTATTTAATTTAAACATCAACACGTAACTTTACAAATTATCAGATATCATTTAATCATGAATTAAAAAAAATATAATTTGGGCATCGCACAATTACATTTTGATTTTCTATTAATGCGGCCCTGCTGTAAGGCTATACTGTGTGATGACCTATGGCGCCGCGGGACCCCCGCCCCCTCGTCAGGTCACACTCCGCGGGGGGCCGAGGGGTACGGAACCCCTCCCCCCGAGGTCAAACGGGGTAACTAGTGCCCTCGCGGGGGTCGCTGGGGGTCAGTACCGCCCTCTAACACTCGCACGGGGGTTAATTATTAAGGTAACACAAATATACTACTTTGCACCAGGGAAACCTCCAAACCAAGCGTCGTGACTTTGTGATATGGATCGAGTATTAATGCAATACTTATATAAAACATTTTTAGTGTGTCCAAATACCTGGTCACAACTCTTGATTATCTCCATATATCTACATCTCAACATAGATGACGGATAATATGGAAGTCTGGGCATTTAAAGGGCTTACGACCGTCATAGGATGGTTTAACTGATCACTTCACACACATTTAATATTTACCAATTCTATCCGTGATTATCTACTACACTACTCAAATTCTTGGAACTTCTATATATATTGTTCAAATTCGAAATATCGTGCTTGAATCACTAGAGGTATCTATGGTGATACATGCATACGGAAAAGGTGAAGTTTATTATAACAGACAGATTGGTGTGGCGCTGTTTTCTCTCTGCCTACCCCTGCGGAGAATGTTTTTTTTATTATTTTATTCATAACATCAGACACAAGATTATTTTGCCTATGGATAATATATTGATGTTATAAAATATGTTTATCATAAAGGTTAAATGATGATTTGAACGGCAAAATATATGTCTTCTGTAAATTCAAAATTTTGGACATAAGGTCATGCTTACAGACCACATGATTTAATTTAAAGATTTTTGGGTATATTTTCCTAAAGCGACGTGTTGTACCCTTCAAATTCAAACATAAATGAGAGTAAATTTAAAATGTTTTTGGCCTGTAAATATCAGACAAATTATTATGATTTTTCATACCAATACTATTAAAAAATATTAAAAATCAAAATGTCGAGGATTATAATGTATTCGGTGCATAGTAAATAATCAAAAGTGTGAACCCGAAGCGTCCAATTTGTCACGATCGCGAAGCTTCACCAGATCATTGGATAGGGTTCGTGCTTTTATCTGAGATGCATTATTAAATTTTCCTACAATTAAAAACGATCGGCCGTCGTTCATTTGCTGGCACCCCTTCCAGCGCAAATGAGGAATACTTTTCAAAGCGTTTTTTCCTCATCTACAACACCCTCCAACTCATCTTTTGTTAATCGATGAGGGTAGAAAATAATTATGCAAAAAAGGTTATATAAATTTCACGCTTGTAAAAATCCCACCCCATTGAGATTTTATATATTTTCTTTGCTTTGGATTCGTTTAAATGTAGGCAATAATCACCTGAGTGTTGGGAATATCTACTTGTTGATAGACCCTTCTTAAGGTAGCCGAGGGAAATGGCGAGAACCCCATTAAAGGTTGAAAAGAGATCAAGTGTGCCCTTTTTATGTTCAAGAAAGATTCATTTCAATTTTATCCTTATAAGATAAAAAATTGATTTTTTTTCGTTATATTTATATTCTTTATTATGCATTGTAGTGTCTCAACTTGACATGAAACATGTAAATGGAAGTCTAAGAGTCTCAGGGCTTACGATCTGGCATTTAGCTGGCTTAAGCAATCATTTTATACACTTGCGTAAAGTTCACCATTGTGCCAATTATTGAACATCCATATTGCACTTATTCTTGAAACTTGTATTTATGCAATGATCTTAGATCTTACCGTATACCGTTAAGCTTTTTCGAAACATTCATGAATTATACCCGATTATCAGTTGAGCAATTTTTGAAGTATTAAGCTTATTCCTTTTGAACATAGGTGATATTCATCTGAATTATTGCACTATTTTTTTTTAAACAGTCCGATATAACATTTCAATTTTTAGATATTTCTATTTTGACTTTATTTATAATTGACATTTCATCCGTAGGGTAAATAATCCAGTATCTGATATAACAATGAAATCATATTTATATTGTTTTGTATGGTTAAATGAAACATTCTAATTCATTAAAAAAACTGAAGAATTTTATCTTTTGGCTTTAGAACTGGTTTACCAACCAAAAGCCGCATAATTTGAAGTTTAATATGTATATTTTGATATTTCTTGATGCATTCGCCGTGCCGGATAATTCTCAAGCATCAAAATGTTTTCGCTGCTAGCACACAGTAAATCAAATTCATTGACTCCTATTAGAATTCAAAACGTATGCGATATTCAAATCGAGCACCCCTTGCAACAGTGGAAATCCTCCCAAATTGAATGTTTTACGAGCTCTAGTCGAACTCGAAATCGCCTCGTCATTTACCATCGCGCGAGAGAAAATGAATTATTATGTAAAATCGACACACGACCGGGAAATTTATAACACCGCTTTATATCGTAAATGTTTGTACGCGACTTACATGCAAAATGAGCGGCCGTAAAAAACATATCTTAGTCGTCATCATTTTCCCGCAATTTTTCCCGTTTTGTCCTTTGAATTCTGAACACAAAAGATGGCGGGGTGCGACACCATTCACACTTATTTGCATAACCTACGGAGTAAAATGCCAGGATAAATCTTGCGGGGTGGTGAAAACGTAAAAATAAATACATTATAAGATAGTAAATAGGGGATGGAGTACATTATAGCGGTTTTAGCGATGTTTTACGCGGTAACATCTCTTCCATATATACTGAACCACCCTCAGCTTTTGGACTTTATTATTATTTGCATAAGTCCAGTGAACCATAATGATTTATGTGAATTTATCGGATTTTTTATTTAATTTGTTTAAAATGTTGCAACCAAATCATTTTTAGGATGGGATTATAACATGAATCTCAATTTTTTTTATTTATTCAAATATTAATAATGAACTAAATAAGTGACATAATATTTTGGCAAACGTTACTTGTTTAAATTTGAATGGCCATTACAAAGCACCTGAATATATTTAAAAAATAACAAGGGTAATTTCACGTTGAACTAACTGAATTTCATTGCAGAATTTGATCGACAGTTACCTAAGTAGGGTCGAACTGCTCCCGAGGTATAATCATAATTCTTATTAGGGCTATAATCATAGTAAAGGGTAAATCACCATTTTTTCTTAATATCTATTTTTACACGTGTTTTGATGCATTCCGCATCATTTTCAAATACCGTATGTGAAACTAAGTCTTAATTTTAGAGTTGTGTCCTTGGGATTGAACACGGGAAGGAGTTTTTTCATATTTTTATTTATTTTACTTTTAAAATTTCATTAATTGATTTGGCAGACATTTTGTGGTAATATATATCCATTTTTAATTTCACGTTATTTGAAAATGTTACGGAATCCATGAAAACACACGTCACAATATATTTCGAGAAAAAGTGGTATTTACCATTGTAAAACTTAAATGAAAAATATTATTTTAATGTTAAACTTTAACAACATATTGTAGGTAAATATCACTTTTCTATAACACTGCTTTGATGCGATACAGTACCCTATATACCATTAGGTACGAAGAAAAATATATGTAGTCGCAGCAGTAGATGAGCATTGATTTTTTTATTATTTGATATTTTTCTTTCATATCATTTCGATGTTAGTAATTCGTAGTACAAATATCTTAAACGGCAGCGTTCGCTTTTAATTTTTGCGGCTCAAATGAAAGTAAACCTCAAACATTCTTGAAATCTGATCAATTTCCGCAGCGCCTTCGCCCGATTGTTGATAAGCCATTTAAATTAGTTGGAAAATCGATGATAAACTTAAAGTCGGTCAAACTAAACAAAACCGGCGTCGACCTTGAACCTCAGGAGTTGGATCCTCCTTGCCTGAAGTTTTTTAGGGTACCATTAGCAAGTTGGTACAAGTTGGCAATTGTGTGTGATTCCCAACTCCAACAGTCTGCGCAAGTTCTGCCAGCAAACTTATTTATAGTCCTTGCAGCCGAGTTAAAAAACTTAGCGAAATAAAAGTCCGAAGTCGGTTCGAACTTGAATAACAATATGACCTTGAAAACAAAAGTCTGCCTCGTCCCTTAATGTGATGAAGTTATGAAAATATAAATCCGACTAGAAACTTGGCCATTTCGGGAACTTCCCAGACTGGGAACTTTCCATCGGTCCGCCGTGGACCGGGCTTGCTTACAAACACTACACCAATGACAAAATGGCTTAAATATATGTAGGTATTGTTGCTTATAATGGTTTAAAATAATACAATATGGTTATTTTATCGTGGGTGGAATGTTAAATGTAACACAATACGTAAAGTGATCTCTTCAACGTAGATTGGCATTGGATCTGTCGTGTACTTACTGTCCCATTTTCTAAAATTCATGCCTTAAGCGAAGTAGCGAGTGTTTTTGCCTAGAATTTTCACTCATGAATTATAATAACTTTAAACAAAATGACAAAATGCACTCACGAGTATTTAAAGAATATAAAACCTATCATGTTGAAGTCGGGCCATGATTCTCATAACAGGTATATTATAAAATAAATAATGTTTTATCCCTATTAATTTCAATATTAACAGTGCTGAATCGATATATCGACTGTAAATGTAAAAGCGCAATCGTCAATATACCTACGATGACGTTGGTGTATTTTGGCGGTCGAGATGGGAGGTATCTCTCAGCATGCGTATTTTTAAAGTTCCGACTCATCAATTATATTCACATATAAACAAATTTAACTAATGTTGTTTTTGGTGAAAAATGAAAACACATTTTTTGTAAAAACTTATTGTTTTCGCCATTACAAAGTCCACTATATTTGGAATGGACATTTTTTTAACAAAAAAATCTTCAGCAATTCTGGCTAAACATATAATTATAAAAAAAAAATTAAACACTGAAACGATTTAAACTAAGGAAGCAGCATTTATTGGGGAATGGATATCTTATTATTTTTAAAATAATGTAAAGATAAATATCGAGTTGAACATGTTCATATTCATCAATAAATAATTTTGATGAACGGTAAATACAGGAAAATTGTTTAAAGTCTTGTTTATTATTTTATGAAGACATCACGATGTAACTTTTCCACGCATCGAAGTAGCTGAAATCAAAACGATTCTCTCACACCAGGCCCTAAAGGGCCTAGTGTGAGAAGGGTTAAAACCCTACATTGAGCATCGTTTAGCTATTAAATTGAAAACAATCGTATATCGTATGCATTCATAGGGGATTCTGTGAATGCTTTAAACTTTTCAAATAAACAAAACTACAAAAGTAACCCACTTTACGAATTAATAAATTGGAAACTTTTCATTTCGCTTCAGCTGATACGAAGCTCCGTAATGTGCGCCGCTATCATCCCGTTCTGCAAACGATCTCTTCCTTCATCCCTTAACTCCTGCCCTCCTGAACTCCGGGGATGTTATTTTGAAAACGTTTAAAGTTGTTTGTAGGACCGTTGTCTCTTTTGCGAATCCGTGTTAAATGAACGGAAAGTAATACGGGAAAACTACGGTAATCGCAGACTGAGATATACTGACGATATAAAGATGCAAATAACAAGTTCCTAACTTTTCTAACACGCCATTTTCCTATGAGATGTGTAAACTTACGTACATAATTGTATCTAACAATCTTCTTATAAACTTACCAATGTAGAAGTCTGATTTTATTTTTTTATTTAAAATATAAAGAAGATAATATATTTTACAAACAACGAATTCAAAAGTTAAATAACGCAAACAAACAAAATAACAAAAATAAAATAATAATGAAAATATACCTGATACAACTATCAAGGCACTCATATTATTTTTTGACGTTTCATCAAAGATGAAGAAAAATATAGAAGGCTCGGCATTTACGGGGCTGACGACCGTCACAGGCTGGTTTATATATATAGAACTTCCAAGAATTTGAGTAGTATGGTTGTCAATAATGGGTAGAATTAGTGAATGTTAGAAGTGAGTAAAGTGATCACTTAAACCAACCTATGACCTTCGTCAGCCCCGCAAATGTCCAGACTTCCATATTCTTCTTCATCTTTGATGAAATGTCAAAAAATAATATGAAAATAACTCCTATAATTGGAGATAATCATGATTTGTGAACAAGTATTTGGACACACTCAAAATGTTGTAAGATGAGGGAACTCGATTATTCCCAAGGACTCCAAAATGCTTAAAAAGCATCAACTTGTATATTTTGTAGCTAACATTAAATGCGTCACACTCATTACCAATTTGTTTTGTGGTACCTATTTTTAATGACCTGTACGATACGATACTGTACTGTACGACATTCGAGTATTACCACACATAAATTGGTGAACATGACGAGTGAATATAAATTTAATTGAAAAAATGCTTTTACATTTATATCAATACATAAAATACAATTTAATTTTCGTTTGCTCAAATTCTTTTATCTCCCGAAGTTATTCACTGATTACTTTGAAATTTGACGCAACATAGCATTCATACATAATACACGCGTATAAACGTGAACCATCACAATTGTTAAAAAAAAACAGCATTTTTACGGAAATGGTAGCTCCATCTAATAAACCAACAGCAATACATGCCATACTAAGCATCGATCATGGCGAATCGTATGATTCATGACAAATATTATCACGTATTATTTTCAGTGTTACCGATTGCATTATTGTTTCATTGCTTTTAAATATTTTCATTGCTTCTTCCTTGCTTTCTGTTTTATTTATTTTCCATTATTTAATCAGACTTTGTCCGCCTCCGTAGTGTAATGGTCAGCACGATCGGCTACCGTTCTGGAGGTCCCGGGTTCGACTCCCAAGGTGGGTAAAATAAATATAAGTGATTTTTTCACTGAAATATTTATTTAATACTACCCTGGACTGGTACCTGAAGCGGAGGGCTGATCACTTTCCTTCATGTGTAAACGATCAAAATAACACTGCGTTTATATGACGCAGTGCCCTATGCACCATTGGGTGCGGATAAGGGTTTTATTATTTATATATATATATAATCAGACTTAGCCATATCACCACGTGGCTGAAACAGCTATGTTTTTATACATAAATATATATATATATATATATATATATATATATATATATATATATATATATATATATATATATATATATATATATATATATATATATATGTATATATATATATATATATATATATATATATATATATATATATATATATATAAATATATATATATATATATATATATATATATATATATATATATATATATATATATATATATATATATATATATACATATATATATATATATATATATATATATATATATATATATATATATATATATATATATATATATATATATATACCATATATCTCATTCTTCTCCATCGCATATAAGTAATCCACATATACTATTAGTACCTGCGTATATAATATGTTTTTTTCCTAGAAATTGTCGTATTTTAGGCTCTAGATTTCACTTTCAACGCAGAATGTCAAGAAAAGTTTTTCACTTATGTTGTTTTTATAGCTCTCTTGAAATTGATTTGCAGACGCTCCTGTTGGGGATGATTCCATTTTATCTATGCAAATGTTCAGACGATGTGAGCCGGAGTTCATTTACATAATATTTATTCTAAAAAATACTAAATTCAGGAAATATGAGCCTAAGTGTTTGTATGCCTATCTCTCAAATTTATATTATTCCTTATTTTTCAGAGGTTTGCATGTACTTAAAATTTTATTATTTATAATTTATATTCGCTTAATGTTGTCGATGTCCTTTCAAACAGCGACGAACTTTGAGAAGTGTGAATCATAGGTAGAATGGGGAATGCTACATGTGAATAAAGTGGTCACTTATCCAGCCTATGACAGGTCATTAGCCCCGTAAATACAATGATTTCCTTCCATATTCTTCTTCATCTATGATTCGATGTCAAAAATTGCGTGAAGACTTATCATCTTACCTTCGTAAAGTTATGGATTAATTTAATATTGCATCAATTTTATGCAGTGCCCTATGCACCATTGAGTGTAGGAAAAAGAAGAAGAATGTTAATCAAAATATCTGATCAATATCAAGATTCACTAAATTCACTTGAACACTTACTATCAAGTAGCTACAGTCCCATAATACACATCATAATTTGCTTACACTATGTTAATATAGGATTCTATTCATCCGACGATCGCATGGGGAGACGCCGTGTTTCCAGCCTTCAGCGTGCTGACGTGGACTGCATGAGTGTGTATGTATCTGAGGCAGGACATAATACAGTCTGGCTAAAGTTTCCCAAGTGATTGAATTCGTAAGTCCAACTAGAAATTGGAGACGTACTCCTAAATTGGTATGTGTCTTCATATGCGGGTGAAGGGAGCGGTTAGGAGGTAACATTGAAATATGCTCTTCACGTTTTAAATTCATAAACGGTATGATCAATATTTAAAGCACAAACTTTTTGATTTCGCATATTTCACCATATGTTATAAACACAATGAGATATCAAATTGTTTTGTTTGTTCATTAGTTTCAAAATGTAAAAGAATCATCATAATTTCAGTAATAGTTTGAAAAAGTTCAATTTCTGAAACCAGCGGATTTATACAATCATTAAAAACCAATTTTTATTAATTATATTATTTTATACATAATAGAATAACCAAATTTACATTTTTTACATTTCCCGTCATAGGCTGATAAATCGTAAGCCCTGTAAATACCCAGACATTTATAAAATTTTTATTAATTTAAATTTTACTTGGTAAATATCACTTTTTCTTAAAATCCATTATGACACGTATTTTGATGATATCCGCATCATTTTCAAACATTGCATCGATTTTAGAAATAGTGGTATTTACCAAGTAAAATTTAAAATAAAAATAGAAAGATATTACCACAAGGTGATTCCTTCGCTTCTATTTCCAATTACATTCGCCTTATATATATTTTTTTGGTCTTTTTTCACTCATTCGATTCCCATACCCATACAATCTCAACACACCTTACTAATTGCACACATAATAAGCATACACACTTTTTTGGCAATTTTACTGGCCAGCAAATAACAGACAATTCAAAAGCAAATATTAATAACCCTGAGCAGTGTGTAGATTTCTGAGCATATTTGAAATTTGGTTTCCTCGCACGTCGAAGGCTTTCGCCATCCAATACCCAGGACTAATTGCACATAATAACCAACATGGAACAAGATTTTGGTTTCTGTCAAAGTTTCCAAGTCTGTACGAGTCCAAACCTGAGGCGATTGTAGGGTAAGAATGCTGAGGAAGGAGGGTGGAAGGGAGAGACGAATTCTCATAAGGGTGCCCCCACACGCAGTAACCAACTATTACTGAGGTAAAATGCTGTGTACGTTATCTTTGGTATGTAATAATAATATGAGATATTTTATTTTTTTAATTTGGAGTTTCGACACTGAAAAAAAACGTTTTTGTTATTAACAAACTTAAATTTAGAGATCTTGATAGGAAATCAAGTTTTTTTAGAAAAGGGAATTTCATATAATCAAAATATTATAATCCAAAACATTTTAATAATTCTTACTCTATAATTTAAAAAGATATGATCCATAGAATTGTATTAATTTCTATGTATTTTTTTAAACAATAGATCACCTAGTAAGTTATGCCCATACGCACGTATTTCTATATATCTACATAAAAAATATATAATTTTTCGATTCTAACGATGGCAGCACCATCTGTTGAACGCAACAGCAACACACCCAATACTATACATTGCTCACAGCGGGTAGCGTGCTTTGCAACTGCTATTCTATATTCTATAGTCAATATTTTCGATTGCATTGTGTCATAGATTTTTAATATATTCGTTGCATTGTGAATTGAAACAGATTAGAAATGTGCGCTTTCTATTTTCATTCATTTTCATTTAACCAGCTTGAGCCATAGCAACACCTGATTGGGTACAGATATACCCAATATATTTAAATTTGTTAGATATAAAAGATATCAATAAAATGATGAATGATTCTGATCAAATTATTAAAATGCTTTTTGAGTATTTTTGTTAAGAAATGCGGTGAAGGAGTTTTCTTTTACAAACTGAAAGTGACGTTGTGTCATACCTGTCTGGGAGTGAGCTTTTTTATATATTGTTTTTACTTTTTATAATTTTATTTCATAATGGATGCTATTAACAACATATTTTCTAGAATAAAAACACTTACACCAGTAAACATGATTTATTAAAACATCGATAATTTTGACATAAATCAATGTTTTAAACATGTTTTGATATAAATCACGTCATACATCATGTTTTGTATTTGTCGTACCGTACATATAGGACCATACTCCTGGACAGGTTAATAAGCTACTGTCAAGTATATGTACATACCTGCATTTGATGGAATTAAGCATCCCCAGTCCCAAGACAAAATGTCTCGGCGGACATTAGAGAAATAGTGATTCAAGTACTGCGGAACAATGAAAAGTACGGGGCAAGTTGTATCAAAGCGCGCCGAGGCTTTGCGACAACTTGATGCCTCCACACGTAACACAATATACGGCTTTAAAGCAAATGCTAACTATACTTCAGGATCGTGACTGAAATTATTAAGTCCACCCCTGTAAGTACCTAAATAAATCTTCTTCTTCTTGTGCTTGGTGTAGGCCTTGTGGCCTGTTTTTAATAGGGATGTTAATTCCCAGCAGTCAATCCATCTCCAACATATATGAAGAATAATATGGAAGTTTGGCATTAACAGAGTTTACGACCGTCATAGGTTTGGTTCGTTGTAAGCCCTGTAAATGCGCATACTTCCATATTCTTCTTCATCTAAATTAAGATGTCAAAGATGGACATTTTACAAAACTATACACATTTTTTTTTAATTGATATTTTTGGTTCCGTTGAACTGATATACATATTTCTTAAATAAAAAATCTCAGTTCGTGTTTTTGTCCTGAACAACCTACCCTCGAGCTAATTCGAAATTCCCTCTACTTAAAAAAAAACCTTCCTGAAATACTAAATTTCTTGACACCACATCGGGGTGAAGCTAATTAAACTGAAAGCAGTCAGATTTTCACAGAGGCGAAAAACGATTTTTGGATATTTATTTATAATAACATTTTTTTTATTCAACCATTCATAATTTCATTTTGAAAAATTAAAAACTCATAAAATTCACATAAATATGTAATTTTAGATTTTTTAAATAAAAAATCTGCTTTTGATAAATTTCTTAATAGTTCCAATGAACTTTGTCGTAGGGTTAATTTATTTTAAAACATAATGCTTATTTTTATAATTATACTCGTATATTTGTATAAATATTTAGAATCATTTACGATTTAATAAAAAAATCTTATTAGAAAGCAAGCAAATGTCAATAATATTTATGTCAGAAATATTATATATATTTTATAGTAGACGCGATATTAAATAAAAAAATAAAAAAATAAAAACTTTTTTTAAATATGTCGTTACTCAATTTGTTTTTGGATTTGATCATTAAAAGTTAATCA